>NC_037353.1:49867476-50117033 GCF_002263795.3 Bos taurus
ATTTTCATAACAGCTTATTCTCTCGAGCATGTCAGTAATTCCTGCGATGGCTGCTTCCCTGATGAGGGTAGAAATTGCAGGAGGGGGTGCTCAGGCAGTGCCATCCTTCTTTTTTTCCTATTTTGGCTCATATTACAGAGTCCACAGTCCTGAAAGGACGACAGCAAACACTTTCCAGCTCGGAATCCATCAAAGCAATTGCAAACCTCAGTGGGGATCTGGCTCACTGGGGCTTTGTGAAGCCACACTGTGGAGGAGAGGGACAGGGGTCATCTCCAACGAACAGGGCCTGTACATCCCTTAATCGCAGCATCGTTGCAGCTTGCTTTCTGCCCAAAGCTCAGTGTGATTTGGTGGGAGTGAGTGTGAGCCTTATTTAAGGGCAGAATCTCCTTAGGTTGTCAGAGCATGGCCCAGATGCTCACGAGGTGGTCTCGCCCAGAGGTCGACGCCCCCATGAAGTGGGGCTGGCCTGGGCTGTGCTGTGCTCAGGTGGATGTGTCTCTGCTGGTCAGCCCCCCGCCCAGGACACGGCCTGCCATCCATGCCACTCCAACCCTGACCAGCCCGCTACAAACTCTCGCTGGTGACCCCCCATCCTGGGGCCACCAGTCAGAGGCCAAACCCAGCAGCTCTGGCTGAGGACTGCCCGGCAGACTTGGCACAGCGGGGCCGGGGGCACGGCCTGCCTCCCCTTTCCACAGCTCTCTGGGTGCCCAGTCACCCCAGCCTGCTGGCCCCCGGCTCTGAATTTCAGGGCAAGGCTGCTTCTACCTGGGACGTGCTGAGAAGTCAGGGTCCTTCCAGCCGTGCCGCCTGCCTCCAGGCCTTTCAGCAGGCCCTGCCCTGGGCAATGGTGCATGCAGCGTCCGCCTTTCTGCCTGTCTGGGGGCTCCTGCGCGCATGTCCAGTGCCAGATCCCTCAAAGGTCAGAGTCACCATGGCCGAGGACTCCCCAGGGCAGGGTGTCCACAGGAATACACTGTGGCATAATTGACTGCTTGATTTTTCAGGAAAAAAAAATATGTATATGTATATATGTATATGTGAAGTAAAGTTGCTCAGTCATGTCCGACTCTTTGCGACCCCATGGACTGTAGGCTACCAGCCTTCTCTGTCTGTGGAATTTTCCAGGCAAGAATACTGGAGTGGGTTGCCATTTCCTTCTCTGAACGTCCCTTGGGGCAAGATCAGAGTCCTTGTCTTAGAGTTCAGTGGTTTTTTTCAAATTGCATTTAGGGCGGAGGCTGAGGGCTGTGAATGCTCTCTGGGCTGAGGGCTCCTCAGGGTCATTATCTGACCCCACACTTACCCCGTGTGGATTTGCACATTTCGGATTTGCTGTGCTGCCTAAGAGAAACCCCTGACATCATGGCCACTTAGGCCATCGGGCCACCGTGGGGAGAGCGAGGTCATCGGTGAGTGCAAGACACAAACACCTGCTTCTGACCTGTGCTTGAAGCATCAAAGCGTAGCCAGGTCTCCGGCCAGGAGGCAGGCAGCTCTGATGAGAGGTCAGGGTTAGGGCAGTGTCTGGCACCTGGTCCTTGGATGTCCCGTGGCCACTGTCCCATGGGCAAGAGTGGACACACAGGCTCTGCCCAGAAGCACAGTCTCATCACGGGAGTTTTCTTCCATGCTGTGACCATGGGGGGCTCCCGCTCCCCAATTTGCTGTTCAGTTGCTCAGTCACGTCCGACTCTTTGCAACCGCATGGACTGCAGCACACCAGGCTTCCCTGTCTTACTGTTTCCTGCAGTTTGCTCAAACTCATGTCCATTGAGTCGGTGATCCTATTCCAGTCATCTCATCCTCTGTCGTCCCATTCTCCTCCCACCTTCAATCCCTCCTAGCATCAGGGTCTTTTCCAATAAGTCAGTTCTTTGCATCAGGTGGCCAAAGTATTGGAGTTTCAGCTTCAGCATCAGTCCTTCCAATGAATATTCAGGACTGATTTTCTTTAGGATGGACTGGTTGGATCTCCTTGCAGTTCAAGGGACTGTCAAGAGTCTTCTCCAACACCACAGTTCAAAAGCATCAATTCTTTGGTGCTCAGCCTTCTTTATAGTCCAGCTCTCACATCCATACATGACCACTGGGAAAACCACAGCTTTGACTAGATGGAACTTTTGCATGATGTACTCTGCATAGAGTGTATAATTTACATCTGCCTGGTCCTTGGATGCTCCAGTATCCACCATCCCATGGGCGTGAGTGCACACACAGGCTCCACCTGGAAACTGTGGACACGGAAGGCTCATTGTGGGATTTTCCTTCCTGACTGTGACGTAGGGAGGGCTCCTGCCTCCCCAGATGCCCCATAACTAACGTGACCTGCACCCCAACCCCTGGGTGGTGTCTGGACCGCAGCTTCCCGTGGCTGTCCTAACAGAGCAGCGGGTCCTCCTCTTGTAGCTCTGAGGCCAGAAGCCTGAAACCCATGTGTCTGCGTGGAGCTGAGCTCTGCGGGGATCTCTGCGGCTCATCAGGCTCCTGCGATAGCTGGGATCCCGGATGTTCTTAGCTCGCAGCCCCACCCCTCTTGTTCCCGCCTCCCTGCCACCCAGCCTTGACCTCTGCATGTGTCTGCTCCTTCAAGGACATCAGCCTTCGGCTAAGAGTCCCAGGCTAGCCCAGTGCGACCCCGTCTTAGCTGACTGCATCTGCAGGGCTCTGTCTCCAAGTGCCACACCCTTGGGGCTCAGGCAGACGTGGAGTGGGGGTCACAGTCATCTCAGCACCTGGGTGACAGGAGCAGGGCCGGGGGTTGGCCTGAAGCTGGCCGAGAGCTCTGTCTCCGCAGGAGGCTGCACACGCGGCTTTGTGCAGCGTTCCCACGCCGGTGACCATCTCCAAGCTCTCAGCCTCTGCTTTAGTGTCGTGTCGTGGCTGGAAGCAGAGAGGAGACACTGCTTGAGGAATGGGCAGCTCTGACAGGAGGTCCCGCTCGCTGGGGGCCGCGTCCCAGCACGAGCCGTCCTGTGTAAGGCTCTCTAGGAATGGGGGGCTCGGGTATGTCTTGGTCCCACTCGCAGCCCACTTTTAGGGGGGCCCCAGATCACCCAGAGCGTGTCTGCTGGACAGCGTTATGCCCGCCTGTCCCACTGGGGTTGTGTTTCAGCACCACAGCCGCGTCGGGGGCAGAGTCTACCCGGAATCTAGAGAGGGAACCAGGGCTGCGGCCACTGGGTTAGGACTGACTTGCACTGACTTGCGACTTCTTTGCCTAAACACTGTCCCTCGGTGATGACAGCTTGGAGCAAACGGATCGTGGGTCTGCAGCCGTGGAGCCTGGTTGGCTCTGAGTCACGTTCTGTGAGTTCCTCTTGCCTCGTGGTTAAGCACGGTGCGGGGGGGGGGGGTCCCTCTGAAATGCCAGCCCTGAGGGCTGACAGGAGGGTCCGCGGGGTCCCCAGCCTGTGTGGCAGCGGAATGGGAGACAGAGGCTGCCTTCCCGAGCCCTGCCCGGCTCTGTGCCTGCCACCTGGGGGCCAGGCCCGCGGGGCTCAAGGTTGTGTTTTCCGGGCACCACGCTCACTCTCTGGCCAGAGCAGAAGCAAAGCTGGACCCAAACTCAGGTGTGCCCTGGACACGCCAGGTCAGAGCCCCGGAGAATGTGAAGGGACAGCCAGGGCTGGCGAGGAGTCCGCTCGGGGAGGAAGCAGGGACCCAGCGGGTAGGGGGAGGTGGGAGGGGCTGGGTCATTGGCAGCCTTGACAGCCAGCAGGCCTCCCGTGCCGCCTCCGTGAGGTGCGTCTCGGACACAACACATAGGAGCGGGAAGCCCGCACCCCCCAGGGCTCAGGCCCAGCGCTGGGCGGGGACTCGCCTCCCTTTTGGGACAGACCTCTCCAGGGTAGAGGTGATGGGAAGGCATCGGGGTGACCCTGGGACAGTATCCAGGCCACGGGACCAGGCAGGGTCGAGCTGTCAGGGAGGCCATTGACCTTGTTAAGGCATCAGACCTGCCGGAGGAGGGGGACTCTGAGAGTGACGGCCGATCCTCAGAGGTGGGGGCCGAGTAGCCAGCGTGAGGCTGGCATCACCCTCAGATGGCAGGGTCTGTGCCTGGAGCGGTCCTCAGTCCACCCATTCAGTAGGACAGTCACAGAGACCTGACGTCCTGGGACCCTTGGCCAAAGCTCTGCAGGGCAGAAGGCAAGGGTGAGACCAGCCCAGCCTCCCCCAGGGCCTTGCATTCCCGGGGTCAAGGCACAGCCAGATAGAGAAATGCAGCTTCTGTCTGAGCAAGCTTCTATACCACGGCAGTGACTCACCTGATGGTGAGATGTCGATTCCGGTCCTGCTGGGCTGGATCCAAACCTCTCAGAGGGCCTCTAAGCCTGCACTTGTGAGCAGCCCCTGGAGACGGGGGCTCAGAGCTGGGCTGATGGTGACCCCTGCCTTTGCGCTCAGGGGGCGTCCTCCTCGGGTCGAGCTGCAGGGCCCTCTTTGGTGCCCAGCTGTTACACTGATGCCGCAGTGGATGGCAGGCTGAGAAGGCTTTGCCCACTGTGATCCAGACCCCAGAACAGCACCAGACACATGAGTAAGATTCAGAGAATACGTGCTGAGTGCTTGAGACCTGAGTCTTCAGGAACGTGCAGCGTTTATATCCTTAATTTGGGGGAGAGTTGCTTCTGCTTTGAAATCTTTGAGAAATAACAATTAGTCCCATTAGCTCTGGCACAAGGCTGCCCTTCCCTGGCTGCGAGCCCCACCTGGGGTCTTTAGTCTTCTTCCCATGGCTCCCGGGGACTTGGACCACCCCCTTCTCCCCCTAAAGTCTCCATAACTCAGTGATGTCGAACATGGCCCTGAGCGGGTTGGGTGTGTGGATTCTAGAGAAGAAACAGAAACCCATTCCCCAGAGGGTGGACGTGACGAGCAGCGTGTTGTGGACCAGGACGGCTGGCAAGTGCTTTCCTAACAGTTAGGCTTCTGCAAAGATCCGCAAGGTCATGCTGCCACTGACATTAAAAGGAAGATCACCAAGGATGCCTGGGAGGCACGCAGGGCAGGCATGCAGGACACAGACAGCCCCCAGTTAGCTGAAGGGTCCAAGGAAGGGCAGAGAAGAGATGCTGGGAAAAGGGGAGCTGCAGAGAAAGCGGGGCTCAGGGGCTCTGACAGAGAGGCTGTCCCGCTCAAGCTCAGGCTGGAGGAAGGCTCTGGGAACAGCACCCTGGTGCCCGCTCGAGCTCAGGCTGGGGGAAGGCGCTGGGAGCAGCACCCTGATGCCCCCACCTCACACCCCCTGCTGTCCCCGTCCCTTTGGCAGAACCCCAACTGGGATCAGAGGCCATCTACGGGAACAAGGCAGGGTGGCTGGAGTGGGTAAACAGAAAACAAACCTCACGAGTGTTTCATTTTATGCATCTCGTTTGGTTCCACACCTTCAGAAGACCGAGTCTTTCCTATCATTTTCCGGGTGTGTACCAAAACTGTCCAGGTGATCTTTCTGGAACGGATTTGAAAATGTCTATTGTTCCTACTGAAACCTGTTCCTTTTAGATTCAGCATCTCCATCCCAGGGGCATCGATTCCTTTCAAAGCCACGCAAGCAGGGCTTGGGGACCTTAGGCCATTGATGAGTGGGCCTGCAGAGGTTTCTTTCCCCCAGACAATAAGTTGCACAGTAAACTTCTATAATGAGATGTCTTCAAGCACAGCCCAGCTCGCTCTGAATGCAGCGGTGCTCTGGCCTCAGCTCCATCCCATTTTCTATTGTGGCGCCACACGTCGCAGGCTGAGCAGATCGCTCGTGTTACTAATGTTAAATTGCAGCTACAGGTAGAAAAAGACTCATCTGTCAGCTTTCTCTTGCCTGGAGATAGAGAGACGGGGAGAAGGGGAGCGGGGTGGAGAGAGCCGTAAAGTTCTGCCCCCAGGGGCTGCCGAACGCGGCTCCAGGTCCTTGCACAGATTAAAAATCTCTGTTCCAGTGACTCTCGGCTGCGAGCATTCACAGTGGATTTTTCCAGCAGAAATATACGACACAAATATCCTGATGCAGATGTCCTCCTGAGGAGGCTTGGGCTTAGCTGCCTTGGAAATTAGGACTTCCAGGAACCCACTGTCTTTAGCCCGGAAAGTCATTCGTGGATCGGCCGATGGACCAGGAATGGGGATGTCTGCTGTAGCACGCTGGCGAGGGGATGAGGGGTCTTTCTGTATTCACTGCACATGCCCCAGACTTGACATTAGAGATGAGCCAGGATGAGGACCCCTGAGGTCCCTGTGGGTCCCAGCACTGAAGGAGGGGGTTGTTGCTTGTAAGTCAGAGTCTCTGCACGATGGCGGTTCTTTTTACAGAAGAAGGCGTTTCTGACCTCGAATGAGGTCTCTGTTCAGAGTTCAACAGCAGGATAGTGGGTGCCTGTAAAATATTATTATCTTTGATTGGGGTGGGGGCTTCCCAGGTGGCTCAGTGGTACAGAACCCACCTGCCAGTGCAGGAGATGCAGGAGACGCAGGTTCGATCCCTGGCTCAGGATTCCCCAGAGAAGAAAATGGCAGCTCACGCCAGTGTTCTTGCCTGGGAAATCCCATGGACAGAAGAGCCCGACGGGCTACAGTTCATGGGGTCGCAGAGTCGGACACAACTGAGCAGGCATGCATGGGGGCATGCAGACTGCTCTTCCCCCGTCTGCAATCAAGGACGGTGTATCAAGGACAGAGCATCAGTCTCTCACGCTGCCGGAACAGAGCACCACAAACTGGGTTAGTCCTTTCAGGGTCCTGGAGGCCTGCACCCTGCAGTCAAGGTGTCGGCAGCCTGGCTCCTCCTGGAGGCTCAGAGGCAGAAGAATCGGTTCCGTGTTCCTCTCCCAGGTTCTGCTGGTTTCTGGCGATCCTTCACGACCCTTAGCTTGTAGTCACTCCAGTCTGCGCCTCCATCGACGCGTAACCTCTTGTCTGTGTCCGGATCCTCCTCATGCTACTGGGATCGCCCTAAGCCAGGCTACCTGACTCATCACATCTGCAGAGACCCTCTCACCAAATGAGGTTCCTGTTCACAGGCTCAGGGGCTTAGGCCTTGAACATACTTTGGGGCGACATTATCCTACCCAGCGCAGAAGTTTAGACTCAGATCCTGGACTCTGCGATACGGGCCAGGCTTGTGGCCTGTTACATGCCCAGTTATTAACTGGAGGAAGCTGTGAAGCTGACGGGCCCTCTCGGCTGGCGTCCACACCACATTTCCTTTAGCTCTGTTCCCTCCTCGAGCCTAGAAGGCTGACAGGAGAGTGTGCGTTCGTCAGAGAAGCCTGGGTGTGCGGGCACTCTCAGACAGAACCATGGCTTACAGAGAGCAGGAGGTCCTTCTAAAGGGACGGCACCCATGACAGCAGAAGTGGGCCCGTCTGAAAGCGGCACAAAGGCTGGAAATTCAGGCAGGATTTGATGCTGCACTTCTGAAGATGTGTTCTCCTTCAGGAGATCTCAGTTTTTATTGTTAAGGCTTTCCTGGGTGGGATGAAGCCCAGCCCCGTTGTCAAGGTTAACCACCTTTCCTTGGAGTCAATGACTGTCGTGTTAACCTTCTGCAAAATCCTCCGAATAGCACTTAGGTTTGTGTGTGGTGACCTGACTGGGTACCCTAGCTATAATCACATAAAGCCGACCATCACAGGGGTGGACCTGGGTTAACCAGGTTGGCGGGCACAGTGCACACAGTCAGGGCAGGAGAAGAAGCAGGAAGTGCCTGGGGCTGCAGACCAGAGACCCTGCCCAGGCTCCAAGCCTGCTCCCAGACCCCAAAGCACAGCTGCACGCACGGCCCCCTTGGTGAGGACGGCCCTTTGGAACTGTCCTTGGGCACAGCTGGGGGACCTGGGTGAGGGCCAGCGGGAGCCTGGGCCCCCGCTGGGGCCTGTGGGCATCTCCAGGCATCTTCCCAGCATCACGGTGGCACAGTCCTAGGAAGGGGGCAGAGCAGCCTCTGGCTGGAGACGAGCACGTTGCCCAGAAGGACCTGCCAAGTCCTTGCATCTTCTTTTGCCAGGCCTTCCTTGGGACTTGGCCCAGGGTACTCTCTCCGTCTGTGAGATGGGACTATCTCAACAACCCCTGAAGAGGCTCCTGTGCATGAAGATGAGTACGGCTGGGTTTTTGCCCTGAGGAACATTGCAAAGGAGGCAGGGGCTAACTGACAGGCCAGCCTGGCTCATCCTCGGGGCAGGAAGGATGGAGCCCGCCACTGGCTGCCTGCACGAGGCTCTGTCCCTGGGAGGGGCTCTCAGGGGCCTGTCTGCCTGTGAGGAAGAGACTGGGAGCCCTGAGCGCACGTGTGCATCTCACAGTGTTGGACGACGGGAGACCAGGGTGCAGTTTGTGCTGTTTTTCACGTGGGTGAGAGGGCGAAACAAGACCACCGTGACCCAAGACTGTGGTCAGCTACCAGGTGAGCAGAGAGGTGGAGTGGGCCTCCTGGGGGGGTGGGTGCCGCCCAGGTGACACCCTTCCCCAGAGACCCCTGGCTCCTCCCACACCTCAGCCACTTCCCATCTGTCTTGGCACACGGCCCAAACCACCCTCTCTGGTCTGGACACCTGCCTCGTCCCACCTGGCCCCACGGCCTGCCCCTCTCGCTCATCCTCCACACTGACCCGGGTCTCCCTTGGACTTGCTCAGGGAACCCCCCGCCTCCAGCTTGGAGCCCTGCAATGGCTTTCCACCACCCTGAAGACGGAGAGAGGCCCCACAGAGCCCCCTGCCCACCCTGCTCACCAGGCAGCGGGCCCTTTGACATCCATCGGTCACTTCCTGTCCAGGGCACCTGTCCGCTGCTTCCCACTCAGCCCTTCCCGCATAGTGTTCCCACCTCCTGGAGCTCACGTCAGCCTTGCTTTCCTCTAAGCAGTGACCCATGCCCTTTGGAGTGGGCTCCAGCTCACTCTCCTCTCCTGGTTTCTTTGTTGGGTGTCCTTGAGCTGGTGGCCTGGCTGCGGTCCACGCAGAGCCTTCTTGTACCTCGGTCAGCTCCCGCCTGCCTCCCCTGACCCTGCAGTCAGGGGTCTCTCCTGCCTCTGGCTGGCATGGCACCCGCTCCTCCCTGTGGCTCCCTGCTGGAAGGGGCATGTGTTCTCGGTGCCCAGGGCAGCTCGGGCCTCTGCACAGCTGCCCAAGGAGACAGTGGGGCAGACAACACTGCTGGAGAGCCTTGGTCCCAGAGCAGTGACTAACGATGAAAGATCCCTAGTCACGGCAGAAGTATCGGGAGGGCCCACAAAATCGGTTAGAATTATGATTTAATGTATCGATGTTTCTGAGTAAACGGGTTGTTGGGAAATGTCGAGCACACATCGCGAGCACAGGGAAAATCCAGTCTGTTCCTATTTGGGCGTGTGGACACAAGAGGGTTGGAGCATCCGACGTCAGGTTTCCTATGCAAGGCCAAAGGCAGCAGGGAGTGTGGGGAGGCCTTGGACACGCTGTGGCCTGGGCACTGCTGTCCCCCGCCCTGCCCGGGATCCTGGCCGCACTTGCGCTGGCGGCCCAGCATCTTCTGTGGCCGCCCCAGGACTCACCACACCAACACAAACCACACTGCTATGACCCGAAAGACACTCAAGAGGGATATTTCCGTTTTGACAACCATCTTAAAAAAAAGGCATGCCATTACCGGCATTGAGCTACAAAGAAAGAAATCTTTCTAAGCATCAGTGATGATAACGTGAACGTTTCACTGAGCTGTGCTAGAATCAAGACCATCATCTCCCTAGGAAACGAGCCCACGGAGTTGCCACTCAAAAAGCGATCGGAGAGCGCTGCCAGGAGAAGCAGGTTACAGGGGGCTGTTAATTAATAAGAAAAAGTTGTGCTTTTCCTTGAATTTTGTCATATCGGTGGCCTTCCCAGCACTTGGAAATTTAAAATGTTCTGTGATTTCTATTTCCTTGACTGCCCTGTTTTGTATCTTTTCTTTCTTAAAGAGCCTGCTCAGCTCCAGGCCCGAGTCCTCTGTGTGTCCCTGTCTGCTTCTTCCCCAGGGTGAGCAAGCCTTCTGTGTGCAGAGGGCTCCCTGTCCAGACACCCATCACTGACAGTCAGGGCTCACCTTCTCTGGTTGAACCGGTCCAGCATTTCATGATTCCTCAAATCCCACAGGGCCCCAGGACCCCATTCTTCTGAGAGCCCTGTGCTCTCAGGCTCTGCAGGAGGCCTGGGGGGCTCTGAGGTGGGCTGGGACCTGCCTCTCACCCACACACCCACTCCCACCTACCTGGGAAAGGCTGGCATGAGGGAGGTTTGAGTCATCTGGTCAACCACCCTGACTCACTGCCCACCCCCGCCCCCTGCCCCACTTCTCTGCTGGCACCTGGGAGTGTCTGGCTCTCAGCCAGGAGTGGAAGATGGGCCTCGGGCTCGGGGCCTCCTCTCTCGGAGAAGTCAGCTCATCCCAGTGCCTTCTGCCCCGTGACCTCCCACCTCATGGTCTTCATTTCCTTGTGGATCAGCTCCACACTCCCAGACCCCCTGCACGATGCACAGAACCGCTGGACCCCGGAGGAGCCGTCTGCAGACACTCCCTGCTCAGGACACGCCCGGGCACCCCCTCCCCGTCCTGGGAGCCTGTGGCCCCTCTGGGCCCTTAGCAGAGAGTGTGGGGCAGCACTGATGTCGGGAGGCCACGTTCAGGCTGAGATTTTGCCCTCTGCCGCTGGAAGGGCCAGATTCCCCAGCCCGGCGAATCTCTCTCTCCCTTGAAGTGAAGTCACTCAGTCATGTCCGACTCTTTGCAATCCTGTGGACTGTAGCCTGCCAGGCTCCTCCATCCACGGAATTTTCCAGGCAGGAGTACTGGACTGGGTTGCCATTTCCTTAAACACAGAGATAAAAACGCTTCCTCGTGGAGCGCTGTAACAACACAGGAGGTGAGGCGGGGAAGCGCGAGGCCCAGGGCCTGCTGGTGCCCGTTCAGCCTTTGGAGCATCCAGTTCTGGCCCCGGGAGGTGCCCGGGCATGTCCACACCCGCTCTGACTGGCTAGGATGGGATTAGTGGGATTGGGCGGGGTGAGGTCAGGAATCTTGGGTCCAGGCTTCACTTCAGCAGTTGCTGAGTTCAGGGAAATTAAAGCTCATGTAGGTGGAGGTGTTTCAGGCAGACCCACCGGAGGCCTGCAGCGGCACCCACGACCCCTCGGTGAGCTTTCAAGGGCAGAGGGTGGCCCTGGGGTGCAGGCAGGGGTGGAAGGAGGGGGCCCCGCTGAGAGCTGCAGCCTCTGGGCGTGGGGACCCCAGCGGCTGGGGTGCGGGGTGCTTGACATCCGCGGCCACAGGCTGCCAGGTCCTTGGGCAGAGGACAGAAGGCGGGCCTGCCTGGGGTGAGCTGGACCCTGCTCAGGCGTCCTGACTCTGCACTCACGGCCAGCCGGTTGTAACAGGAAGTCGGCCTTGCAGGGAGTATTGACACCATAGCCGTTGGCAAACCCTGAAAGTCTGCTTCCCCGACTCCCACCCCGGCTCCTGGGAGACACTGACTAGCACGATGCTGGGCAGCACCCACCCCACCCAGCCCTTCCTGGCGAGGCTGACCACCCTTTCCTCATAGAAAACAGGGGCCTGACGCCCTCACGGTCCTGCCGGCCCCTGCTTGTTCTACCTCCGCTCTGTGCATCCCACCTGAGGCCTCTTCTCCCCCCAGGAGGGGAGCAGGAAGGCGCACACACTCAGACTGGCCCTCCACTCGTGGGGTCGGCATGCTCCGAGGGGTGGGCTGCCTGAGCTGAGCCCCGGGCCGGCCCCCCGGCGGCCCCTCTGTCCTGTGGACGGAGTGGGGACACAGCCGCACGTGTGGAAAGGCTGCTGGTGGTCACAGCAGGGGGGCGATTTCTTTCTGCTCTGACTGGGGTTTCTTTGTCTTCAAATCTGTGGGCTCCCTGGCCCCAGAATGGGGTATCCCCGCCTCTAGTCCTCAGCCTCCATCTCCCAAGAGCTTGGGGTGCGGCTTGTAAGCCTGACCTGTCCCCCTCCTGGGTCTGATCCTGCCCCGAGGTTGTGGGCTCCCTCCTGAGTAGTTCAGGTCTGAGCTCTTGGAGTCAGACGCCCTGCTTCTCTCTGCTGGGACCCCCGCTATGGGCCTCCGTGTGGGGCTTTTGCAGATGTGAACGGGTGCAGCAGTGAGCTCCTGCCTCCTCTTCTGCCCCACCCCTGGAGTCACGTCTCTCCTGAGAGGAGAAGGTGGCCTAGGCCCGCCAGCTGGTGTGCAGGGGGGCCTGGCCAACTCAGCCCCTCCCTGGAGCCCACCCTGCCCACCGTTCCCTCTCATCTCCGTGGAGCTCCCGAGGAGTCCGGAACCTGGGGGCGGTGAGGGTGGACAGGCAGGCCCAGATCGCTGTTGGTCAGGGCCAGGGCTTGGGCTGGCACTTGAGGAAGGCGAGGAGGGAGTGTGAGTCCGCCCCACTCGCTGGCTTAAGCCTGAGCTGGGTGTGTGCTGCTGGGCACTGGGGAGAAGTCAGGGGTGGGGGAAAAGGATGGCTGTGAGTGAGGGCTTGACTCAGGGCCCAGGGGAGGCGACAGGTGGAGAGGGCACGCCTGGGACATTTCCTGCCACATGCGGGGCTCTAACAGCAAAGGGGAGCCGGTGGGACCCCTGTTCCGACTGCTGGAGCAGTCAGGCCTTTGCTCCTGGAGGAATCGGGGAGGAGGGAAGGAGGCCGGCTTTCCTTGCCCGGCAGGCACGTGTTTAGAGTGTCAGGACGAGGTGATGGGCGGCCTAAATCACCACCGTTCCCCAGCCTCCTCTCAGCCCTGGAAGTGGTTTAAGGAGCCACTCTGTGGACCTGAGAGCTGAGCGTGGGTCCACCGTGCGCCCCAGGCCTCTGGCACGCAGTGGTGACACACAGGTGTCCTGAGTTCAAATCCTGGATCTACTATCGTCCGGCTTTTACATCCCCAGCAAGGTGACCACACTGCCTCACTCTGTCCACCTGCAGATAGAAGACGGTGATGACGGCTGCTGGGCTCTCGAGGCTGGCAGGTGAGCTACTGCCTGTGGCGCCAGCATATGTGTGTGGCCCTAGTTCTGGCTTTGCCCCTCTCAGCGTGGCCTGGCCTTCCAGGCACCTGGTGCCTGTGGCAGCTCCTGCCCGCCTGAGGACGGTGAGTGTGGAGGCTCAGCCCCGGGGGGTGCTCACCCATGGGCCTCACATCTCAGAGGAGGCTGGCTGGAAGACAGCCACCTTCCAGGTGCTGTAATTCCATTTTTTTCACAGGGAGCAATCGAGGTATTAATTTACAAGCTCATCCAAACTTGGCTGCCACTGCTTTCTGAAAGGATTCACACCCTAGGCTTTTTCTCCTCCTCCCCCTTCACCTTTTAAATATTTAATCTGCGGAGTGTTGGCCTTGGAGGGTTTGCGGAGGGCTCGTCCAGAATCCAGGTGATGGCTTTCCCTGGGGAGCTGCGGACCTGCGGCCCAGAAACACCTACCGCTCAAGGGCCGCCACCCGGGCTCCGCATCCGTGCCTCCCAGACCACTGTCCACTCGGCATTCCCTCTAACTCAGCTCTCTCTGAAATTAGGTGTACTATTTAAACAGTAACAGATATATGTATCAATGCCTGATATAGAGGGAGATCCCTGGCGGTCCAGTGGCTGACTCCAGGCTCCCAGCGCAATGGGCCTGGGTTCGATCCCGGGCCATGGAATTAAAGCCACACGCTGTAGCTAAGGGCCCACGTGCAAAACAGTGAAGGTCCCATGTGCGGCAACTAAGACCTGGCAGTCCAATAAACGAATATTTTTAAAAAATATCTCATATAGAAAGCCATTCTCTCTTGGCAAGTGTAAGACTATATAAAATTCACTTATTCAATAATATACATAGGAATGGATGAATGAACTGTATATGTAATCTTAAATGGATGTGTGTGTGTTAGTCACTCAGTCATGTCTGACTCTTGCGACCCTGTGGACTGTAGCCCGCCAGGCTCTGCTGTCCATGGGATTTCCCAGACAAGAATACTGGAGTGGGTTGCCATGCCCTCCTCCAGGGGATCTTCCCAATCCAGGCATCAAACCCAGGTCTCCTGCATTGCAAGCGGATTCTTTACCAGCTGAGCTACCAGGGAAACCCATACATCCACATATGCTGAAAGACATGAGTAGATGTATGCATGTAGAATTTTATATTATATATTGCTTGTATGTTACACATTAAAACATGTGAATATGTTAAGGTAAGGCCGAGCACTGAAGAACTAATGCTTTCAAATTGTGGTGTTGGAGACTCTTGAGAGTCCCTTGGACTGCAAGGAGATCAAACCAGTCAATCCTAAAGGAAATCAATCCTGAATATTCATTGGAAGGACTGATGCTGAAGCTAAAGCTCCAATACTTTGGCCACCTGATGCAAAGAACTGACTCATTGGAAAAGACCTTAAAGCTGGGGAAGATTGAGGGCAAGAGGAGAAGGGAGCAACAGAGGATCAGATGATTGGATGGCATCATCAACTCAATGGGCATGTGTGAACAAACTCCCGGAGATAGTGGAGGACAGAAGAGCCTGGCGTGCTGCAGTCCATGGGGCCACAAAGAGCTGGACATGACTTAGCAACTGAACAACAGCAACAAAAATGTGAAGATTACTAAGACCTACAACCTTCCTCTGTATTCTGTTTAGCTGCATGTATGAGCACAGTGCTCTTGTCTGCCCCGTTCTGGGAATAGGATGGAGAGATAGAGTTGGGTTCGCCCAAGTGGGGTTTGCGTGCTGGTGGGAAGATAAGTGTATATTATATAATGAGTATATTCATGGTGATAGAAAAAGGCCATCTGAAATTGTCAGAGGCCAGAGGCAAGGAAACCAGGTAATAATGATGGGGTCTTTAGGAAACAGGATTTAGGGTGAGGCTGTGATGGGAAGCTGAGTAATTCCAGCCCCAAAGACACAGAGTAGCCTTTGAAAGGCTGGACAATTGGCAAGACACCTGCTTGTCAACTGTCAAGACAAACGCTGGTCCAGCCTTCCTCGTCCTGCACTCCCAGTTGCTGGTCTGTGCTCTGCTTGCCAGCAGGCCCGTTTATCTTCCAGGCCCAGTGTAGGGTGTAGAGACTCGCACTGACTTCTCCCAGCTGCTCTGTTCTTGGGCGGGTGGGGAGCTTTGCTGCTGTTTGGAGACAGCAGCCCTGTGTCTCCGGCTGTGAAATAAGCTGTTACCCAGGGATGGAGAGACGGGCAGTTTTCTTAGACCTGTTGGTAAAGACCAGGAAGAATGGACTCCTTTCATTCTTCACATGTTAATTGAATTTTCAGCTAATTCTCAATGGAGGTAAAAAGGAAAAGCACCCCATGGTTGTACTCTGAATAGGATTTCATAGTTGGCCTTCAGACTGCAGACTTCAGACTGCAGTGAATCACCAGGAGCCTTGCAAACAGCTGAGGCTCTGGCTTTAAGGGGATCCCTCCAGGCAGGGATGGTGTGTCTGGGGGGCTGGGCGAGCCTGGGGAATGGGCCAGCCTGGGGGTAGGCAGACTCTGGGCACCCTGGGCTGGTGGGTCTGAGTAAGTCACCCTGCCCACCATGGATGGGAAACCCTGGGCTGCTGGTGGAGGAAGGGCAGGCGGGGTCCCGCCAGCCATAAGGGGAATCCTGGTCTGTGATGCGACTGTCTGCCCTGCGACTGGGGGGCAGAGTGGACCTCCCAAACCCATTTCTATTGGGCAGGGTGGCACCTGATCTAGGGGCTGCTACTTCCACTTGAGCACTGGAAGAAGAGAGGCATCTTACCAGGGGAAAAATGTTCTCGAACATACTAGTTTAAAAGACAAACAGCTGGAAAAGATGAGTAAAAACTAAACTAAAATGCAGCATCTTCTTCCAGTGGAACTGTGTGTTAAGTCCTCGGGACAGTGTGCAGAGGGGGTGATCAGGCAAGCGCCGATGGAGAGAGGGAAGGGGGACGCATGCAGGGAGCCCCCCAGGGCTGCGTCATATGCAGAGCCGGCCTCGAGGCTCCCTCCCAAGTAGAGCCGGGCCAGGCCTGTCCGGGCGTGTATCTGGGGGTGCTGGGGGTCTGGAGAGCGAGGGTCCTGGTCCAGAGCCACAGGCAGCCGGGGGCCCAGCCCCACCTGGGGTGCTCCTCCAAGGCTCAGACCCCCAGAATTCTCCTGGTCCCCCTCTTTCCCCGCTGCTGCATGGTGACAGGTGGCCAGAGAGGGTCAGGGCGGAGAAAGGCTGTGAGGACGCGGTGCAGGCAGAGTCCTCAGGAAAGGCCCGGGCGCCGCGGAACCTTAATACTGAAGTGAATGAGTCTTTGGCTCTTCAAAGAGCAGAATCTAATTACCTTCTTGTCAGTTTCAGCAGCGGCTGAGGAAGAGAGAGAAGCGAAGCTGATGAGGCACCGGCCCTGGGTGCGTTTGTGGAAAGCTCAATTTTTGGTTCTTCCTGGGGGTCATATTTCTTTCTTCTCCAGAGTATTTTCACTTACTTCATTTATAATAAATAACCCCTAAGTATGTCCTGTATATTTGCTCACAAGACAGAGTCAGAAATCATAGGAAAATAGCACAGAGAAAAATTTTGTCTCCATGAGGAAAAGTATACATTTTTTTTTTCCCAGAAGCACATTGGTGCTCTCATTACCAATTCTGGAATCATCTAAACTTCCTGCAGGCGTTTGCCTAGAGACCCCTGATTCCACCTGCTGGTCCTACACACGCACACACACACATATGCACACACCACGCATATGCACCGCCCCCCCCCCAACACACACACACCACACCATCAAAAGTAGAGTTATTTTACAATAAGGAAGATCTTTTTGGTTGTAAGATTCCTTTAGTACACTGCTTCAGGAAACTTTCCAATCACTTTATCTTGGCTTCATCAATGTCCAGATCTGTGGACATCATGGGTGTTGGAAGCCAAGACATTCAGACCGAATCTAGTTTGCCCCTTGGGTGTTAACTTCGAGACAGGATGCTCTCTGTACTGGAGACTGTGAATCCAAGAGTCAGGCACACGTGCTCCAGCAGGCTAGATGTTTTAATACCGTCCCTCGGGTTTCCTTCCAATATCCATGAGTTCAGCGATAGAAAATGTGGAAGTAGACTAAGAAAAAGAAGCTCCAGACCAGAAGAGCTAATTGATTTCGACTCACATGTGAGCTTCATGAAAGTGAAGCCTGGAGTCATGTGTTGGGAAGGATTATGAAGGTGGAAAGTCCATCTTGGTAGTTGTGTGCATGGGGGGTGGGGTGGGGGATTTGGGCTTATGCGCATGGGTGGTGGTGGGCGGACTGTGTGCAGGGGTGGGGGTAGGGGATGAGTTCATGTGCAGGGGTGGGGTGGGGGATGGGTTCATGTGTAGGGGTGGGGGTCGGGGGTGGGCTGTGTGCAGGGGTGGTGGGGGGGACTCTGTGCAGGGGTGAGGGTGGGGGATGGGTTCTTGTGCAGGGGTGGGGGTCGGGGGCGGGCTGTGTGCAGGGGTCGGGGTGGGGGGACTGTGTGCAGGGGTGGGGGTGGGGGATGAATTCATGTGCAGGGATGGGGTGGGGGATGGGTTCATGTGCAGGAGTGGTGGTGGGGGATGGGTTCATGTGCAGGGGTGGGGGTCAGGGGCGGGCTGTGTGCAGGGGTGGTGGTGGGGGGGACTGTGTGCAGGGGTGGGGGTGGGGGATGGGTTCATGTGCAGGGGTGGGGGTCAGGGGCGGGCTGTGTGCAGGGGTGGTGGTGCGGGGGACTGTGTGCGGGGGTGGTGGGGGGGGACTGTGTGCAGGGGTGGGGTTGGGGGACTGTGTGCAGGGGTGGGGGTGGGGGATGAGTTCATGTGCAGGGATGGGGTGGGGGATGGGCTCGTGTACAGGGGTGGGGGTGGGGGCGGGCTGTGTGCAGGCATGGGGGTGGGGGGTGGGCTTGCGTGCAGGGGTGGTGGGGCTGGGCCTGGGGCCACTGTTTTCCCTCCTGATGTGCCATGCTGGATGAAAAGGAGAGAAAGCTGTGTCTTTGGAGACATGGTGGCTGCAGGGTTTCTTCTCCCATCAGGAAAGCTGTGCTCACCTGGTCTCTGGATGGCGACAGGCCTGTGTTGGAGCCGCCGGGTGCTGCTGCCTCCTCTCCATTCTGTAATGAGTCACATTTAACCCACTTAGCGCTGAGAGTGAACAGGTTAAATCATAAATCCCAACCAGAGGTCCACACACATTAGGGGTGTGGAGTAAAGGAATTATCCAACACTTATTGAAAAGGACAATATGATGGAGCCTGGTCCAAGAACTGTGTTTTAATTCCTTTGAAAGTGAAAGTGTGAAAGTGTCTGTCTCTCAGTCGTGTCTGACTCTTTGCAACCCCATGGACTCTGAGCCACCAAGCTCCTCTGTCCATGGAATTCTCTAGGGGATCTTCCAGACCCAGGAATTGAACAGAGGTCTTGCACACTGCAGGCAGATTCTTCACTGTCTGAGCCACGAGGGAAGCCCTTAATTCCTTCAACTCTCTCAAAAACGACACAAGAAATGAGCCGTTATCCCATTTTCCAGGTGAGAAAACGCAGGTGTGTGGAGACGGTGTGCCCGAGGCCACAGCTGCTTGGCAGCGAGGTGCAGAGGTGCAGGTCGGATGCAGGCGGCCTTGCCCCAGAGCCTGCCCTCGCGGCCCTTCCTGAGTGGCTCCTCGTGGGCTGGAGAGAGATGTGCCCAGGTAAACGCCCAGGTGTCCTGTTCTCCTGCCCCTGAAAGGACCTGGAAGATGAATGAGATCTCCTCCAGACAGCTGACAAGAATTCAGGAACGGGAGGAGGCTTTTAGAAACGTTCCTGGCAGTGAGGAGGACCCGCTTACCACTCAGCCCCTGAAACTACTCACTTATCAACACTGGCGCCTCCCAGGAAGCAGGGGTAAAGTGTTTCTTCTCTGTGAGGTTGGAGAGCCTGCACGGACCCCAGGGGTGCCATGACGTCAAAAGAGAACAGAACGGGGATCAGATTAAATGAGAGTGAGACTGAGTCCCCAAGGCGCAGACATCTACATCCTCAGGCAAGTGAATAAACGTCTCTGCCCTCTGGTTTGTGCCGTCTCTGCTGGGAGCCCCCTGTGGTGGAGCGAAAGCATCTCTGTGGTGTCTGAGACTAGAATGTGCTCAGCCACGGATGGGACAGAGGACCCGAGGGTGTGCTCAGCCACAGATGGTGACAGAGGACTCAGAGACCTAGAGTGTGCTCAGCCATGGACGGGGGCAGAGAACCGGGAGACCTAGAACATTCTCAGCCACGGATGGGACAGAGGACCCGAGGGTGTGCTCAGCCACGGATGGGGACAGAGGACTCAGAGACCTAGAACATTCTCAGCCACGGATGGGGGCAGAGAACCGGGAGACCTAGAACATTCTCAGCTATGGATGGGACAGAGGACCCAGAAGACCTAGAGTGTGCTCAGTCACAGAGAGTGAGAGAGGCCCCAGAGACCTAGAGTGTGCTCAGCCATGGACGGGACAGAGGACCCAAGGGTGTGCTCAGCCGTGGATGGGGGCAGAGAACCAGGAGACCTGGAACATTCTCAGCCACGGATGGGGACAGAGGCCCTGGCTTTGCTGGCTGGGCTACAGGGGGCACCGACAGGTGATGACCTAGTGGCTCCAGGGCCACACCTCCAGATGGGCAGCATATCCACTTGGGGATATCGCTCTCTCCGGGCCCTCCTCCGTAGCCGCATCTGCTCTGTGACTCTGGGTCATGGCAATACTGGTCTGTTAGTGGGACCCTCAAATCCACTCCCCCAGTGTCCACTGAGCCTCTTCCACCCTCAGTGGCTGGAGGGCCCCCATGCCTGATAGTTGTCCAGTGACCCCTCCCCCAGGCCTTCACTCTAGTTCCTGCCCTGAACCCCCACGCCTGGAAGGACAGGGGTCTGCTTACTCACGGGGGTGCCTGATTCGTAGTCACAGTAGGTCCCTTTCTTTGGCCACAGTTCGTGGCTGACTATCAGATGGTGTAGAATCTCAGAAACCAGCTGGGGACTCCCTGGACCAGACACCTCCAGCACCTGCTGAGTCTGATGTGTGCAACAGTTTCATCTTTTCTCGCTGGAAGTCTTCATTTACTCAGACATCGACAGGGTTTCTTCCAATCAATAGCATCTCTGAGTGCTTCTCAAACTCCTCTGAGGATAAGAATTTTCTGAGCAACCTGTTCAGTATAAGGACTTCTGGGCCCCACCCAGACAGCAGATCGGCTGGGTACACGCAACTCAGGCCCCAGGGGACAAGCTGGAGGAGACCCTGTGAGCAGGGGGGGCCCCACCCTTCCACCCTGCCTCTCCCTGCTGTGGAAACAAGCCCACAGGCTTAGAACTTATGGAAATACTACATTTGCTGTTACACCGTGATGAATAGCGTCTCCCTAAATTCACCTCAGAACGTGACCTTCTTTGGAAACAGATGTAATTAGGATGCGGGCCTACGGGAGCAGGGTCCTGTAACTCACTGTGACTGGTATCCCTGGAAGAAGAGAGCAGAGACACACGCGGGAAGGAGCAGCCCAGGTGGCAGTGCAGCAGGGATGGGAGTGATGCCCCTAAGCCAAGGACTGCCGGCCGCCCCTGGGGTGAGGAGGGGCCTGGGGGGACTCTGTCAGCCGCTCCAGGAGAAGCCAGCCCCGCCCACACCTGGACTCCAGCCCGGTGACCTCCTGACTGTGACAGAACACATTTCTATCAAGACTCCCAAGCTGAGATCATTTGTTACAACAATCCTGGGGCACTAACACAGCCGTCTACTGAAATTCCACCTTCAGAGGGAACAAGGGAAGAATTCACTTCCCTTATTGGGCAGAAAACTGCTCAGACTTGTCTCTTAACAGATTACTTTTCATGAGGACAGCGAGGGCCGCCAACCCTGCACACTCACCCCCCCACCGCCAGAACCTCCCAGGAACTGTTTCACGGCCCACAAAAAGAGGGACCCTGGTGTTCACAAGCAAACATCCGTGGGGCTCAGCTGGAAAGCAGTTCACACAGACATTTTGAGAACAGCAGCATCTTAGTACACCGTCATCATGGTCAATGCACACTTGAAAAGAGATTCACGTGTCCCTTTGGAGAACAAGAGGGCCTGCAAACAAGGAAAGCGTTCATCGAAAGGACTTGCAGATCGCTTGAAGATGGAGGGTGTTGGCGTTCACTCAGGCCTGAACCTTTTATTTCTAGACTGTGGGGCATGAGGGCCCTCTGAAGGGACTGGATCCCCCTCCACCCCACCTCCTGCTTGCTCCCCTTCCTCAGAGAGAACCGACTGCAGGGACGCTCTTCTCCCAGACACCACAACTTCACTCATTACTTGGAAAGAAAGTAAAACATGCCCCTAACAGTCTGCCCTTCCTTTCTGATTGCTTTAAGGGTGGGAGACCTGCCCCCAGCAAGCTGGAGCAGCGAGGATGTGCAGGTCCCCCAGAGATCCGGGCCCTTCCCAACAACCCTATACTCAGCTTGGAGGGATGTGGGCCTGAGATTCTGTCCACCCCACCTGGGACTTCCATGTTGCATCAAAGTACTTGCTATTCACATCGGAAATGCAGCACGGAGACCTCCTTCTTCTCCTTCTTGGTGTCTAGGATATTTTCAAAAGTGTTTCTGTTAAATATTAATAACAGCCTCACTAGGGTTTTTGCCTCGTGCTGGAGCTGCAATTTCTCTGCTATTTAGGCTAATTAACGTACTATGCTTCAGTCCGTAAACCAAAAACTGTGCTTTCATGATTCTCCTGAGCCTGCTATGAATGTCTTTATAGACGGAAATACTCCTCTCCTGGGGCTTCTCTCTTGGCTCAGATGGTAAAGAATCTGCCTGCAATGCAGGAGACCTAGGTTCAATCCCTGGATCAGGAAGATTCCCTGGAGAAGTGAATGGCTACCCACTCCAGTATTCTTGCCTGGAGAATTCCATGGACGAGGAACTTTGTGAGCTACAGTCGATGGGGTTGCTCAGAGTCAGACGCGACTGAGTAACTAACAACACAGACTTCTCCCGTGGGAGTGGAGGGTGGCACTTGAGTGTCTTGCACGAGTTGCAAGAATGCATCATGGTCATGTGGCCGCCCAGCGAGCAGGAGGAGCCCAGGACCGTGTCGCATTTGGGGCACTCCACGCCGCTCCCTGAGGGGCACTCCCCCACCCCGAGCTCGCAGAGGGAGCCAGCGTGCTGGTGATGGGGGACGAAGCCCCCCTCGTCCCCCTCTGTGCTTTCATTTCATTCTGCACATGGTAATTTGCCTCCCACACCCCACGGCGTACAATCTGGGTCCTGACCCAGCCGCAGAGAAGCTAGGACCCTGTGAGCCCACAGGGTGTCCCTTCTCACAGAGGCAGTGCTAGGCACCCACTCTAATCAGGACACCTTTTCTGAATTACCCCTTTCTGGCCACAGCTCTGATGTTGATCCCAGAATCATGGGCTTCTCTGCCCGCCCGTGGAGTCATTCAAACAAGACCCTCACATCTTCCCTGAGAGCCAAGGGGAACCCACCCTCCTGTTAGGATGGATGCAGCCCCAGGGGTCCCGGCTCTGGCAGGTGGTTCGAGTCTTGGTGACAGACAAGCACAAAAGCAGGGGGAGCTGTCCCCATAACCCGGGCCAGCAACCCCTCCCTGGACCCTTGTCAGCAGCAGAAGAGGAGGCCAGCTAAGCAACGCTGCCTGCTTCTGGCCGAGGGGAGTCAGACTCCAGCTCAAGGTGCCCGGATGACAGTGCCCTGCAGAGGGGCCCTTCACCTTGTCCGGCGCCGGCCAGCTGCGTGACATCCTTCCCCAGTCCTCGTCCAAACCAGGACGAGGTTCACTGGACTCAGAGGGGCCCTTCTCCTTTGTATGAGCACACATTCCGGGGAGGGGCACCCCGCTTGCCTGCTGGGTGGCCACGCTCCCTCTCCACCTCTGGAGCGCAGTCTCTCAGCAGGAATCGTACGTGTTGTTGTTTATTTATGTTCCCCTCTGGGCTTTGCCCTCAGCTTGCCCTGCTGCCCACCGCCTTGGTCCTCCTCTTCCTGGGCACCTGCTTTCAGACTTGGAGGATGGCAGGCAGAATCTGCCCCTGAGCAGGCCTGCATGTCCACCCTCACGTGCGCTGAGCCCCAGCATCCCCACCGCTCCTTGGGGCCCTTGGTGCGCCCGTGGGGGACTCAGCCACTGTCCCTGCGTCTCAGGAGCAGCCGTCGCTCCCCGGCCCTGAGGCCACCTCCCTCAGCATGTGGAACCTTCTCTCCACACAGGGGAGGGGCCGTCATCCCTGTGTGGGGTGGGCTGGGCTCCTCCCGGGAGGTGGGGGGTCCCCTGACCCTGAGCAGATTCTCCTCCGCGGGCATCTTGACCAGCTCTGCCTCCCTGGTCTCCGTGCTCCGGGCTGCTCGTCTGTGTCTGGCTCACCTGAGTGCTCTGCTTGTTTGTGGGGTGAGTGCCTAAGGCGGCAGATTCTGGTTTTGAAGTTTGACTGCAGCCTTGTCTCCCGTCACGTGTGCACTTCTGTCCGGGGCCTTGCCAGCCCATCAGTCAGGAGCCGATGCCCCTGAGGCTCCCCTGGAATCTGGGTGTGTTCATCTATTTATCTGCTCATGCTGTACCAACAACAGGGTGCCTGCTCCCATGAAAGAAATGCAGCATCTCAGGCAACTGGACAGTGAAAAGTGCAAACCCCACACGGGGTCCTGCTCTAATGATGAAAGCCCACGTCCGGAGAGACAGAGAGAAAGAGACAGACAGACAGTCAGTGTCAGAGAGAGACAGAGTCACAGACAGGGGCACTGCTCAGACCCCAGCCAACACCCTTTCCAGCAGAGAAAACACACACAGCCAAGTCCACCCCACATTCTTGACTCATAAAACTGGTAAAAAAAAAATGCAGTGGTTGTTTTAAATCCCTAAGTTTTAAGATGGTTTCTCATGAAGCAATAAATAATTAAAATACATATACTCACAATGGCCACAGACATTTGACATTTGAAAATAATTATCAGCGTTTCCCCGGCTTTATCCGTTTATCCAGGGGAATATTTTTCCAATTCTAAGCAGTAAGTATTTCAGAAAGAAACACTTGAGAGGCAAGTGTTCAGTTCCTTAGAGGGAGATAAACACACGATAAATGCAAAGTGCTGCCTGTCAGAACCATCACTTCCTGGAGCTGAGAAACCATCAGAGGTCATCTGACAGTTATCAGATTGGGTCTTGTGGGACTCCCAAGTCGACCAGAAGTGTGGGGGCGACCTCTCCCCCTACCCTCCACACCGACTCTGACTTCCGTGGAGCTGGGTCCCACCTCCATTCCTCTCATCCGCTACGGTCCACGAGAGGCTTTGTGTTTAAGTAGTTCTAGGTGAAACTTTGAAAACCACTAACCTTGGTGTCCACACTTCCTGGTTAAGCTTGTTATACTCTAGATGGAAAACAAGACTCGCCCTAGTGCGAAAACTCCAACGGGACAGCGTAACTCGCAGCGCGGAGGCCTGGCCACAATCCCGCGACCTTCCCGCAGGTCTCGTGGCTCTTCCCTGTGACCGCTGTGACCATCGGTGGGCGGGCACAGCCCTGGGGACGCGAGGCCAGGCTCTCACACAGCCAGCTGCTCCCGGCCAGCTCACGGGACTCACCTCGTCTTGTCTTGTGGAAACTGTCCAGACACAGGGTAAAGCGCGTTCAGAGATGCCCGTGACCATGGATCCAGAACTGTGGTTTGGCTAATTTGAACTCACGTGATGCTCTGCAAGAGCGCCTGGCTGAGTGGCCTGCATCCGTGTCCCTTTAAAGGAGACAGGTCTAGCAGAGGGTCCGTGAGTTAAGGAACGTGAGAGGTTAGCTGCTGTGTGCAGGAAAATGCTGTGCAGACATAGGCGTTTCACTAATGAGTCCTCAGGAACGCCCTCCATGCATCAGGAATGCTGAGACAGGGGCCTTCCAGTGGAGCCGGGAGCTTCATCTGAGGCCGGAGCTGACAACAACTGCGACTTTATTCTCCAATGCCGGTCCACGGTCCCCGAACCAAAGTCACTCAGCTGTTCTCTCTTGGGGGACCAGGGGAAGCCCATCGCGTGGTCCCTTCCAGACTCTAGGACCCAGACCCTTCTCATGGTGGGTCTGACATCCTGACATGAACTTGCATCTGAGCACCTCCCGCTAAATGCCTGAAGGGAGGGTCCTGGGACTCCGGCAATTTGTCCAAGGAAAGAAAGTTTCCTGAAGAGAATAGCGGGCCATGAAGACAAGCCAGCGCATGAAAAGGAACTTAAACGCAGTCAGTGCAAGTGCCTGAGCACACGCTATGATTCGACTTCTAGAGACTGGGCTCTGCATCATGGTAATGGTGATCCCTTCTCAAAAAGAGGCAGGAGAAACACACTGGCGACTCAGCCGATCTCCGGACCAAGTGAAGGGACAGGTTCATGCCTTCCTGCCTCAGCATTTTCTGGGACCACAAGTGTTCTGACCAGTGCACAAAAGCTGACTTTCACTTAAATAAGTCTGTGAATAGTTTCTGTGCTTCGTAGTTTTATGCTGACATTAGTACACTGCATTATCAGTAAAATAATAAATAAAGGGATTTCAGAAATTGCTGAAGTTATGAAATTTAGTCCAAGTCCTTCGGGAAATAAATTGGGTTGCATCCAGCAATTTAAAGATGATCGATAGTTAATTTCAAGGGCATATTTAATCAATTTCACTCAAGTGGGCTCTGATAAAATATGCAATATGATTCAGTGTTTCCCAACTTTTGCATAAACTGTTTATGTTTAAGTCTTCAATAGCTACATTTGTCTTAATTACTTCTCATAAATGATAATTAGTTATATTTTAATATTTATCTTTACATTTGAAATGTCTCATCTCAATTGCCGGTAGGTAGAAAACAACCTCCCTTTACTTTTCTTTTTAAGCTCATGTTTTCCAAGAAATCAACTGAAGTAACTTGAGTCATCAGTCTCAATTTACTTGAAAAAACTTTAAATAGCAAAAGTGAAAAGTTCTAGACACTGTTTTTCACATTAATTTCCATGTAAATGATACCATCAGTTCATTGTTTATTGTTTAGAGAAGGGGAAGCTTATAAAAGCAAAAGGAAGTGTGAATCAAAGTCAGTAAGCTCCTCGTCTGAAGTCTTCCAGCATTTATCATCAAAACCCCTCCCTGGAGCTTGATCAGAGCACCTGCTCTTGCAGGTCCGCCTGCTTCCCGGGGCCCCTCCAGAGCTTTCCTCGCACCTGGAGCACCTCCGTCCCTGCAGAGCTTTCCTCGCACCTGGAGCACCCCGTCCTTTGTTTTGGAGACTGTGGCTTCTTAGTCACCTGGGCGGTTTCTGGAGGCAGTTGGAGTGCTGCCGCAGCGTGTCACCTCTGGGACCGCAAACTACATCCTGGAGCCCAGGAAGTTCTTTTTGGAGCTCGTGGAGCTGGTGGTCCGTGGATGGAGGGGTCAGGAGCCCTGCTGGAGGCTGACCTGACCTCCTTGCTCAAGTCTGAGGATGCACAGGCGTCAGAATGTTGTTGACCCGGTAGCAATGGCTTGAGGTTACTGAGCACTCCCTTTGCATCATCGCTCAGCATCTAGCCATCATCCCCCTCAGTGCAGCTGGTGGGAGGGTAGGATCCCCTCCTGGGAGAAAGAGGGGTTGTGAGCGCACAGGGCCTGCAAACCTAGAGGCAAGCTGTGGCTCCCAGAAGCTCCCTGGTGAACAGAAGCCTGCGTTGCAGGTGAGCCACTGAGGGGTGGGGCAGCTGGGGGCCCTGAGGCTCAGCGCTAACAGGGGCAGGCGTGACCCCATGTTTCTCATGAGTGATGCTCACACAAGCATCAGGATGGAAATCAGCTGTCTACGCCATTGGGACCTTCCACCCTGGAACCTGCAGAGCCCGTGGCTGACCCCTGACTGTGCTGGTGCGGAAGACCCTGCCTCTCCCGAGCCCCCCACGGAGGCACCTGAGGTGAACCAGGCCCCCCAGCCAGGCCCAGGGCACAGCCAGGCCCTGAAATGGCCCTCCTGCTGTGATCACACTTGACCGGAGCCAGACACCACTCACCCGGGCACTTTGCACAGCAGTGGGTCCACGGGCAGCGCTCCTGAGACCCGGTTCTGGGAGCCAGGAGGGTGATCATCCCGGGAGGCATCAGCATTTCTGAGCAAGGGCCATGCCAGCCCCTGTGCAGGAGTGGGATAGACTGATGGGAGGCTGGCAGCGAGTGCCCAGTACGGAGAGCAGCCGCCATAGATCAGACGTGTCTGCTCACCTGAGGCGGGGGCGAGGGGCGGAGGGGAGGAATGATGGAGGCTGGGGACAGGGCTGGTGGCAGGAGAGCCACCGCCAAGGGGAGAGTGCGATTCTGGGCTTGTTCCCGCAAACATGGCTGGCATGGGTGCCAGACCTACTCTTGGTAACGCCTAGCCTCCACCTAGTCGGCTGCTTCCAGGATCACACATCTGTCCACTCAGGGGACTGGCTGGTAGGACCTGTGGGTCAGAGCCCCACCCTGGCTGAGTGGGAGGTGGGGGTGCAGAGGATGCTCAGGGGTGGGGGAGGCGGGTTTCAGAAGTTTCATCTGGTGGTGAAATTGCATCATTTGTTTGAAAACCCCATTTTTATTATATTCCTAATTCATGTGCTGTTTCTGGGCACCCAACATGCTTCCCAGATGAGCAAATGTTTTTGTGAGCAGTCTCCATCTGAGCTGAGTTCTGCGTGGCCCCCGGGGAGTTATTCCTCATAAGGCGGGACAGCTGGGGCCAAGGAGTCCTCACACTCCTGGCCCCCGTGAGGAATCCTCAGAGAGGAGGGGCCAGCTGTGGGGTCTCCAGCTCAGGCCTCCTGCCCCCAGCAGGGTGAAGAGGCCCCTCAGATCCCGAGTGGGACTGACCCTAAGTACCGACCCCTCACTCGGCAAAGAACCCTAAGCTGTTCATCCCAATAGTCTTCTGGCTCCAAGGCTGGCAAGCTCGCCTTCCTGCCACCCTCAGGAGACCCCGCCACACCGCGATTCTCTTTATACTGGAGCTGTGCCTGCCTGAGTGTGTGTCTGGAGTGTGCATGCGTGATGTGGGTGACCTGAGCGTGTAAACATGAGAGCACACACGTGTGCGTGTATTTGTGTGTGGGTTGTGTGTGCGTGTGTGTCTGTGTGTCTCCTCACCAGAAGGGAAGTTCTAAGATGGACAACAAGACTTCCATTAAAGCATCGCCAGTCTTGCTCAGCACGACTCTGCAGATAGAAGGCATTCATTATTTAAAACATAATGCCTTCTGCAGAAAGAGTCTCGGTTACTTTCACCATGTCTGGATTTATGTTTAGAAAACATGAAAATTGTTGGTTGCCAAGGAAACTACTTCTTGAAAATCATCAATAAAAGCTAATAACCAAAGATGATAGTCTTTGTTTGGATGGAAAATTACCCCCTTCCCCAAACTGGGGGAAACACACACACATATGTGTATGCATACACAAGTATACACACACACACACTCATACACCACAGACAGGGTTGCGTACGTGTACAAAGTTACCAATGAAATTGCTTGTCTTTTTTCAAACTGTATTCAAATACGCTGTAAGCCAGGAGGTATTAAAGAAAATGGCACAGAATAGGAGTGAGGGGCCTGGCCCTGAATCGATCCTCGAGTGAAAAGTATGAGTCGCTCAGTCGTGTCCGACTCTTTGTGACCCCATGGCCTGTAACCCACCAGGCTCCTCTGTCCATGCGAGTTCCCGGGCAAGAGTACTGGAGTGGGCGCTATGTCTTTCTCCAGCGGATCTTCCTGACCCAGGAGTCGAGCCCGGGTCTCTGGAGTTGCCGGTGGACTCTTTACCATCTGAGCCACCAGAAAAGCTCTGCACGCTGCCTCTTTGCCATTTGAGCCCCCAGACTTCACATAACCAGACACACAGCACAGTCCAACTAAAAATGCAGCCCGCTGCAAACACCAGCAGGGCCTTTTTGTGTGAATTAACTATTTGATTCTAAAGTTGACATGGAAATGCAAGGAGTTACAGATGGGCTGTGAGGAAAGTAAATGCGGTTTAAAGATCTGAGGCATTTGCATTGCCGAATGCTGTGTGTGTTTAGCTGTGTCTGAGTCTTTGGGACCCAAGGGCTGCAGCCTGCCAGGCTTCTCTGTCCATAGACTTTTCCAGGCAAGAATACTGGAGTGTGGTGGCATTTCCTTCTCCAGGGGATCTTCCTGAGCCAGGGATCAAGCCCATGTCTCCTGCATCTCCTGCATTGGCGGGCAGGTTCTTTACCAATAGAGTCATCCGGATATTAAGGTCTATCACAAAGCGAGAGTTATGAAGACTGTGTGGTGTAGACACGTGGTCAGACATTTCTGCAGACGGAAATGCTGACAGGACCCAGATACAGATGTCAGCTTACTCACTCAGTTGACTTATAACAAAGGTGAAACTGCAGAGAAGACCGAAAAAGGGCTGGTCATTTTCAATAGTAACGGTGGATCCAAGAATATCTCCAATTCCCCTACTTCATACCATCCTCAGAAAAACAATCATAGGCCCCAAGTAGACCTGAAATCTAACTGTGAAAGATAAGACAGTAAAGCTTTTGGAAGATAACATTGGGAAAATCTTCAAGGGTATTTAGTAGGCAAAGATTTCTTAAAATGAAACAATAGACATTTCCTCTCAAGGAGAACCCTGATAAATTTAGACTACACTGAAATAAAACTTTTCACTGTCAAAAACCTCCACTAAGAAAATGGAAAATCTTGTAAAGTAATTAGCCTCCAATTAAAATAAATTAATTAAAAGAAAGTGGAAGATCAGGCTGTAGTGTAGTGGGAGATAGTTATGTTCACATGATATGAAAAGTACCTCATGGTTACAATGAAGCAACGGCTCCTACAAGTCAGGAAGAAAAATATGGGTCAAGCAATTAAAAACTGGGCCAGGTACATTACAAAGTCTGATTATCCAAATTGACACTGATAAAACAAAACTGGCATTGAGCGTGAAAAAGCGTTCAAAGCTTATACTCATCAGGAGATGCAAATTAGAACCGCACTGGGACAGCAAGCACCCCGGGAGGAGGCTGCGGGTAAGGAGTCGGGGGTCTCTGAGCCTCTGGGGGTCTCATCAAGTCCGGGCCACGGTCTCAGCTTTGCAGAGCAGTCTGGTGTTGCCTACGCCAGGGGCACCCTGCGAGTCTCCTCTTAGGTATTCAGGGGACAGAGCTGTGTGTGTTTGTTCCCCCGAGACATGCGTGGTCACACAGCCCTCCCCACACACCCTCAGACCGGAAACACCCCAAACATCAGCTGGCAGAAGGGCTGGAAAACTGTGCTGCAGACAGGTAACGGGAGACCTGACATCTAGAGAGGGTGACAAGTGCCCTCCCAGCCTGGGATCTGCCTGCAACGCAGGAGACCCGGGCTCGATCCCCGGGTCGGGAAGATCCCCTGGAGGAGGGCATGGCCACCCACTCCAGTATTCTTGCCTGGAGAATCCCACGGACAGAGGAGCCTGGCGGGCTGCAGTCTGTGAGGCTGTAAAGAGTAGAACTCGAATGAGCGACTAACTCTCTCACTTTCACCCCCACTTTGATGGACAGACCCACACACATAGTGTCCAATGAAGGAAGCCGGATTTAAAGCAGACAGGCTGTGAGTGGTGGCCACGCAGTCCCTGACACCCACCCAGCAGCAGGCGGGGGGTCACTGCCCCTCCCGCAGAGTCCCCATGAACTGCTGACTGCTTCCTCCAAAAGTGGAATCAACAGCGGTGACTTCCGGGGCCAGCCCAGACGGACTGGCAGCTTCCGTCTTCCCCTTTGGAGCCCTGCCCTCAGTGCCCTGCTGCTGCCTAACAAAACCCAGCAAACTTAGCAGGTAAAACAGCAGCCACTGCACATGCTCACGAATCAGGGGGTCGGGATTCAAGACAAGCAGAGTGACAATGGCTTGTCTCCCCGGGAAGGTATCTAAAGCTGCTGCGGGTTGAATGGCTGAGGCCGGAGCAGCTGGGGCAGGCGACCAGTTATGACACAGCTTCTCTGCCCACGTGCCTGGGCTGAGATGTTGGGAAGCTGGGGTCAGTGGCCCTGGCATGAGAGAACCTGGGCTTGACCTGCCAGCACGGCTGTCTCAGGCGGTCACCATTGCTGTAGCAGCAAGAGAGCAGGACGGCCTGTGATCCCTTTTGCATAAAACCTGACATCGTGTAAAATGAATTGTGATGACCTGGATGGTGGTTACCGGGGACGAGGGGACGACTGGAGTGACCAGAACGGGTGTGACCAGGTCTTCTGGACATGGGCAAGGTTTAATCTTGTGATCTGGATGCTATAAGTATAACCTACTTTTGAAAAGTCTTCATGCTTCATGCCTAAGCTTTCTGCATTCCTCTGATCCATGGTATACTTTTATAAACATCCCAGCAATAAACAGTGCTACTTATTTAGTACTTGGTGTGCACTTGACTCTGTGGTGGTGCTTCTCCGTGTTACCACGTTTCATCTGACGTGATTCCATCAGAGACCAAGACTGCAGACAGCAGGGTCTTGCCCAACTTGTCTCAGCTCTTAGTGCCACTGAGATCCTGGCCAGTTCTGTTGATCCTGAGCCCTGACCCTTAAGCATGGCTTACACTGTCTTGAGGCTTCCCAAGTGGTAAAGAACCTGCCTGCCAATGCAGAAGATGCAAGAGATGCAGGTTTGATCCTTGGGTTGGGAAGATCCCCTGGAGCAGGGGATGGAAACCCACCCCAGTCTTCTTGCTTAGAGAATCTCATGGACAGAGGAGCCTGGCAGGCTACAGTCCATGGGGTTGCAAAGAGTTGGACACAACTGAAGTGACTTAGCACGCACATATTGTTTTTAAAATGAGTCATTGCTCTAAGTTGCTAAAATTGCTCTAAGTCATTACATAAGGAAATCAAAAAAATCTAATAAAATGAAAATGTATACCATCAAGTCTCAGCCTCATCAAAAATCAAAGAAATAAAAATTCAAACCACGAGGAAATGGTTTTCTTATCAAATTGGCAATAATTACGAACATGATATTGTTTGTATTTGGAAGGTTTATGCGGAAATTCTTACACCTTGCTAGCAGGTATGTAAATTGTTTCTTGTGAATATTTGACAAATGGGTATTACATATTTAAATGTCCACAGCCTTTAACCCAACAATTCCAATTCTACTGATCTCGCCTAAGAATAATAGGGCAATTGCACAAAGTAGAGGCTGCAAGATCATTCATCATGACGCATTATAGCAGACACAGAAAGAAAAAAGAAAAATAGGAAACGTGAAAGAAAGAGAAATACAGAAATGCAAAAAATCGAAACCTCTTGTGAATGGGAAACTTGAGCCATTTGTACAAAGTTGGGGTTCATGGGTGCGGCCTGTTTCCTTTCATGAGGATTCCCTCTGGTCCCACATGCGGTCCCAGATGCAGTCCCACCGAAGCGAAGGGTCTCCCCAGCAGGACTGCAGGGAGCAGAGCTGGGCTCTGAAGTGGGCCGGGGGGGACCCTGCTGGGTGCTGTCCCCAGCCCTGACCGCCCCCACGCTGCATACCTGGCCTGCAGCCACTCCGCTCCCCCAGCGCCCCCTCCCCTCAGACCCCGGCCTCCAGGTCACCAGTCCTCCCGGCGGCTGCTCCAGCTCATCTGCGCCCCCAGGCCCGTGTCGATTCCAAAGGGGAGTCTGGCTTCCACGGCTCTTTCCCTCCCTGCTCACACTTCGTACAAGCGTGCCCCACGACGCAGCTGTGTGCACACTCACACACCTTCCCCACACACCTTCACGTACACCAGTCACACACACACCCCTCCACGCGCACAGGCACCTCACACTGCACACCCACACACGCTCATGACCCAGGCTCCCTGCGGCCCCTGCTCGACACCTGTGCAGGCGGCACCGTCGCCTTGGAGTTTATTTTCAAGGAATGCATTACTTGGCCTCTGTCTTGCTGACTGCACCACACACTCAGGTTTGTTTCGGAGCAACCGCACTTCTGAAGTCGTCAGAGCACCAGGCGCCCGTGAGATCCTCAGAGACAAGATGCTCGAAGACGCGTGGGTGACTGGCTGGCTGTGCGGTCAGACCACGGGCGGGCCTGCTGGCATCAGGCCCCCATCATGGAGTCCCGGGGCGCCGAGGGGGCTGGAGAAGGACCAGTAGGCCCCCTGCAAGCCCCCAAGGAATGGGACAGTCGCCCAGCCGGGATTCAGCTGCGACCCTTGCCGTCGCCCCAGCCCCCAACCCAGGAGAACTGGCATGTGTTTAACGCTCTGCTGCCTGGAGTTGAACGTGGGCATGGCCCTAGAGCAGCGCCTCAGTCTCACGGGGCTCCTGGCTCGGCTGTGCCAGGCCGACCTGCCTGGTTCTGATCCGCCTCTGGAGCCTGAGGGTGGACTAGCTGCCCTAGGACCGAGAAAGCCGCCTCCTGCTCTGAAGTGTCTGTCCCCTCCTGCTCTGAAGTGTCTGTCCCCCGCTGCGGAATGTCCCTTCGGTCTTCAGTGGAGCTGCACTACCCAGTGAAGCCGTGGCCCCCTCTCCTCCTGCAACCGCAACAAACCAGCCCTGAGCCCCCATCCACCCAGACGGCCTGTGGGACTTTGTGCCCCTTGAGAAAGCCCCAGAGAGAAAGCAGAGCATGGTGGGGGGCCTCCCCACCCCTGAGAGTACTCCATGCTGCTCTGAGGCCGCGGTGACCTGGGTGCGGAAGCCGGCCAAGTGTTCGACCACCGGATGTTCCCAGCTGCCCCTGGAGCCTGGCGGAGAAGCTGGGGTGCAGCGGTTCTGCGCCCGGGGGTGGCGGCCCAAGGGGCCCAGGTGTGCTGTGGTCATCGGCACCCAGGTGAGTAAACTGACCAGAGCATTTGACTCGCCACTGTGGCGTCAGCACTGCAGGCCTCTCCCAAGAAAGCCAGGCTTCTCCACGGGGAGGAAGGATCCCAGGACAGAGAACGTGCTGGCAGCTCGAAGGAGTGCCTTCCCCGACTGATGTGGTTCTGCTTATGATGCCTCTTTCCCGAGCAACACCCAACCACGTGGTCCGCACTGGTACACTGGAGTTCCTGGAGGTGGATTCTTGGGATTCTCTGGTGGTCCAGTGGCCAGGACGCCACGATTCTACTGCAGGGAGCATGGGCCCAATCCCTAGTCAGGGAACTGAGACCCCACACGCGTGGCACAGCCATAAAAAGAAAATAACAATAAGGACGCCACGCTCCTGCCGCACAGGTGTTGGCTGAGTCTTTGGGCGTCACCGTGGTTTGGTCCCTGGGTTCTCAGGGTTTCCTTTTGTTTCAGTAATTGTCTCTTAATTATCTTCCAGTTGCTAAAGAACACAGCTTATCAAATAAAAGTTTCTAAAGAACCTCCTAATGGAGAAGGGAAGGGCAACCCACTCCAGTGTTCTTGCCTGGAGAATCCCAGGGACAGAGCAGCCTGGTGGGCTGCCGTCTGTGGGGTCGCACGGAGTCGGACACGACTGGAGCGACTTGGCAGCGGCAGCAGCAGAGAGCCTCCTGAAGCTACTGTCAACATTTGATTCTGATTGCCGTCACCCACCAGCACGAGGCATCAAGCACAGTGAAAGACGCCAGGTCTGGTAGACACGTCTTCAGTGACTCCGAGCAGGCAGCAGCCAGGCCTGGAGGCGGGAGGGCGCCGCGGCCCCTCCAAGCCCAGCGACGGGGCGGCACGTCTTCAGTGACTCCGAGCAGGCAGCAGCCAGGCCCGGAGGCGGGAGGGCGCTGCGGCCCCCCCAAGCCCAGCGACGGGGCGGCTGCAGACGGGTGAGGCCCAGCAGCACTGCTGTCTAGGCTTGGGCTTGTTAGGCGTGCGGTCCTCACTCTGCCCTGAGAACAAGAGGAGGGGACAAAGGGAACATCGATGACTTTTTTGGCGCCTTTGGGAACTGTGGTTGCAGGCCAACCTCCACCCTGGGACTTGGGGCAATGAGCGAATCCAGGGGATCAGGGAACGCCATGAAGGTCAACATGCCCGCGGGGCCAGGCTTCTCCGTCCATGGGACTCTCCAGGCAAGAACACTGGAGTGTGTTGCCATTAATGGTCATTTTGATGCACTTCTGGAGGCTGAGCATGGACTAGGGAGAGAATGAAACACCCTAGGGCTAGAGCTTTGCGGGGTGGGGGGGCGGGTGGTGGTGCTATTTTCATGGGTTTTACCTCCAGGAACCCCACCAAGTTCTCACAGAGAAAAGACAAAGGGAAAAAGTCGCTCTGGTGGGGGTGGGGGTGGAGGAGAAGTAACCACTCAGAAATAGTCTCTGAGTGCTCTCTGCAAAAATAGAAATGACTTCACTAAAGTCTTACTCCACGTGGGGGAGGGCAGTCAACCTGTCCAACCCCTCCACCTTCCTGTCTCACCTAGGAGGCAAAAAAACACACAACCACCTCCAAAATGAGTAGCTCCCCAAAACTTGTGAAAATCCAGTCCAGGGTCACAGACCCAGTAAGGGACTGAATTTAATACAAGATTATAGAATACCCAATGCATGAAGGTTCAACATGCCGCGGGGCCACACTGCATTTGAAACAGCAGCTGTTAACTACAACACTCATCAAGTACCCAAGACTCCATCAGACACAGGTAGATGCTTGAATGAATGAATAAGCTGGGAGGAGACCATTGCCCCATGCAGAACAGCTCCAGACAACTCAGGCAGCGCAGTTACCCACTGGTGCGTGAGCTGCTCAGCTGACCTCATAACGTGGACAGTGCAGAATGGTGGGGAAAGCACAATCCCCTCCCCCATTTGACCCTCCCTGTGTTCAAAGATTCTACTCCTTGTCCAAACTGAGCACATGCAACCCACTGAACCTGGGAGTAACACTCATGCGGGACAGCGTGTGTGTGTGGTGTGTGCTCCGTCACTTTAGTCCTGTCTGTCTCTTTGCGGTCCCATGGACTATAGCCCTCCAGGCTCCTCTGTCCATGGGATTCTCCAGGCGAGAACACTGGAGTGGGTTGCCATGTCTTCCTCCAGGGGATCTTCCTGACCCAGGGATCTGGGTCTTCTGCATCTCCTGCGCTGCAGGCAGCTTCTTTACCTCTGAACCACAGGGGAGCCCCAGGTAGGACAGACTTGTCAGCTCTTAGAGGTAAGATGGTTCCTGGTTTAGGCATCCTGACACTAAAAGACAGAGAAGGCGATGGCACCCCACTCCAGTACTCTTGCCTGGAAAAATCCCATGGATGGAGGAGCCTGCTAGGTTGCAGTCCATGGGGTCGCGGAGAGTTGGACACAACTGAGCGACTTCACTTTCACTTTTCACTTTCATGCATTGGAGAAGGAAATGGCAACCCACTCCAGTGTTCTTGCCTGGAGAATCTCAAGGACGGGGGAGCCTGGTGGGCTGCCGTCTATGGGGTCGCACAGAGTCGGACATGACTGAAGTGACTTAGCAGCAGCAGCAGCAACACTAAAAGAAAACCTTGTTCCGATCAGGTTCTAGGCATTCCTAGTAGAGGACAGTGTAATACAACCCTGCAGACCAACCAGAGTGGCCCCTAAGCAAATGCATGTGTGCGCACGCAAACACACACACCCACACCCACACACACTCACTTCCTTTTCCCCCAACTGCCATAGGTGACAGAGTGGTCTGGGTGCAGGACAAAGAATACGGCTTCTTTTTCAAATTAAGCAGAGTGTTCTTCATGAACGTGACAAGGATACGGATCCCTTTGACTGTATTTAGAAGCTAATCTTTCAGCATTTATCTCCTAATGGGAGATGAGGAAGCAGGACTTGACTAACAGGCGGCTCTTCTAAGGACGGACACAGGAGCATCAAAGGAGCCCGAATGGAGGAGACGGAACCCCTGGTTTAAGCTCTTGACCTTGGTGCCGATTGCACGCTGCTTCCAGACAGCTGTTCCCTGACAGCTCTGGGGTCTTCTGCAGAGCTCTGCTTACCTCCCCAGGGTCTGCACTCCATAGGCTGATCTGAAGCTTCAGAGAAACCCACCTCTGTGCAGAACAAGTCAAGAGCAAAGTTTAGAAGCAGAGGGTCCCCAATTACATGTGAAACGTGGAATAATGATTAGCTGAGAAAAAAAGCAAGACACGCTGATCCTTCGACATGGATACCTCCAAGTCTAGAAGCACAGTCTTCAGAGGATTTGAAAGAAAAGCCAACAATCCTTTGAAATGAACATAAAAAGGACCCCTTTCTCCCGTCCCCTCCCTTGAGCTGACCAGAAGCCATGAGCCCACATGCACGGCCCTGCCTGCCTGTATCTGAGCCCCAGGCTGGCATCCCACTGGGGCTGGGGACCACCCGGGGACAGCCATCCACACAGGATGACCCCTAGAGACTCTGGGTGTGCGGAGTGCAGCAACTCCACTCCTTCAGAATGTAGGGATTCTCGGCCTGGCATTCTAAGATTGTTCTCCCCTATCCAATTGTTGCTTTTATAACCAAAAGTAAACTCTCGTCGTGTCGTGACTTTGGCTTTTGAGCCGTGCTGGCCTCAGTCTGCTGGCCCTGGAGGGGTCGCTATGGGAACAGCATCCTGTGCCGGCCCCCTGGACACCAGCATTCTGGCTCCTGCTGCACCTGAACAGATGGAAAATTCAAATTTCACCCATGGAAAGGCTGCTTTAACAACGGCTTTGCAAATGGCCCTGCAAAAGGATTGGATTTGCGCGGCAAGGAAATTGGTAATCCCGTAAACCCTGGGCTCCCCGTCTCGAGGCTGTATGGTCAGTTTTGTCTGCATCAAGCACACAGCTGAATTCCCTCCTCACTGGGGGGCGGCCCTTCAGGGCTCCTGGGTCGGGGGCGGAGTCTGAGCTGCAGCTGCTCATGCTCTCACCCGGATGCAGGTCAGGCCGAGGCCAACCTGTGCTCACACCCACGGGGAAGACGGCCTGCCTGCTGCCTGGGGCATTCCTGGGGACCCAGGTCCTGGACACACAGACGACAGCAGAGGTTTTGTGTCCTCGGGGCACTTTAAAGGCACACCCAGTGAGGGAGGGTGACGCACACTCCGAGCTCGTGGAAGCCCTCTGTATCCGTGCCTTTTGCTCAGAGGTAACAGAATATGTGTGGTGAGGGGTCACCACTAGCGTCCCTCTGGGAGAAGCAGGGACAGGGCCAGGCATGGCCAGCTTGGACTGTGGGCACAGATGGGCCCGTGGGGCCCCCGCACTCTGACCGCACCCCAGACGTGGCGCCTCACCGCTTCCCGCCTGAGCCTGGTCCCCAGAAACCCCCTGGGACTCAAGGTGCCCTGGGCTGTGGCCCGCCCAAGGCCTCCCCTTCACTCTCCACTCCAGCGGCCCTCCGGACAGCCCACCCACTCATGCGTGTGCTGCCCCTGCCTGGAGGCCACTCCTTAGGGCCCCCAGCACCAGCTTTCCCCTGTGAGGACCTGTGACATCTTCACTCTTCAGGGTCCACCCTCCAGTTCCCAGGAAGTGGCCCCAGGGCAGGTGTACATGGCTGCAGGTACACGGGGAGGGGTCCTGGGGGGGAGGGAAGGTAGATGGGGAGGAATCCCAGGGAGGGAGACAGGAGAACAGAGCAGGGACAGCGGGGGCAGGTACTATAGGAGCACACCTGCTGAACCCCAGAAGTTGTGGTTCATAGTTCATGGGTCAGAGGTCAGAGCCTGGGAACGTTTCCTGTGAGTGGCCAGAGCATGCTCACTTTCGGCTGGCGGGCTGCAGGGTGTTGCTGGTGACCCCTCAGCTCCCTTCTAAGGGCGTGACTGTGCCAGTGAAACTCTATTTAAAACAGGCCGGATGGGCTCCGAGGGCCGCAGAGAGCCCCCCCTGCTGGAGAATATGCCTCCGTTTTCTCTCCGAGGGACAAGAGGCTGAGAGGCTCATCCATGATGCCCCTTGGCTCCCACATGGACTTCCACAGCGTCATGGGAGGTCCGCCCCCAAATCCTCCCCGCTGTCCATCTGTGACCGTGACCTGGAGCTTGGGTGCCTCCCTCCAGCTGCCCCGGAGGGAGGGCCAGTGCTGCTCTTCCAAGCTGGCAGGCACCCCCGGGAGCACGGTCACCACAGTCTTTAAGTGTGGGATCCTGGCGCAGTCCCATGAACGGTGGCCCCCAAAGACGAGCCCACATTCTAATGCCCAGAAACTGTGAAAGTGACCGTATTCAGAGAAAGGGTCTTTGAAGACAAAAGTAGCTACGAATCTCCAGAGGAGATCATACTCCTTGAAGGTGGCCCTAAGGCCGGTGAGAAAGGTCATGGTTTTTCCAGTAGTCATGTATGGATATGAGAATTGGACCATAAAGAAAGCTGAGCGCTGAAGAATTAATACTTTTGAACTGTGGTGTTGGAGAAAACTCTTGAGAGTCCCTTGAACTGCAAGGAGATCCAACCAGTCCATCCTAAAGGAGATCAGTCCTGAATATTCATTGGAAAGACTAATGTTGAAGCTGAAACTCCAATCCTTTGGCCACCTGATGCGAAGAGCTGACTCACTGGAAAAGACCCTGATGCTGGGAAAGATTGAGGGCAGGAGGAGAAGGGGACGACAGAGGATGACATGGTTGGATGGCATCACTGAGTCAATGGACACGAATCTGAGTAAGCTCCAGGAGATAGTAAAGGACAGGGAGGCCTGGTGTGCTGCCGTCCGTAGGGTCACCAAGAGTCAGGCACAATTTAAAGACTAAACAGCAACGCAGGCCAGTGACCGCATCTACGTGAGAGACACAGAGGCGGAGGAGGAGGCCCTGTGAAGATGCAGGCGCAGATCAGGTGACATGGTCACAGCCAGGACACATCTGGGCCCCCCTGGAGCCAGAAAGGGAGGAAGGACCCCCTCTGGAGACCCTAGGGGAGAGCACAGCCCCACCACCACCGCAAGGTCAGAGGCCAGGCCTCCAGCCTGCGAGAGAAGAGGTTCGGTTTGCGGTGATCTGTCAGGACGCCCCCCTGGACATGAGCATGGGTGTCTGGAGGCAGCTGGGTCTGCCAGTCTTGTCTGCTGCTCTTCTCAGAACCTCCCGGCCCGGGGACAGGACCACTTTTCCACCAAAAGCTGAGACTGAGGCCCTGGGCGCCCCAGTGTGGCAGACATGCCCTGGGGTGTGACTCCATCCCCAAACCTGCCTGGCAGGCAAGCAGAATTCCCTGGGAGGGAGACTCTTTGCCTCAGCCTGGAGATGGGGAGTGTTTTAATGCTTTCCTCTCACTTCCTTTTTTTCTGAGTGTTTCACCTATGACCTTTGCAAATAAATGTGCAAAACTTTGTTACTTTAGGCTTTTATTAAACAGTATATTTAAGACTCTCTGGGCAAAAATTTGGAGGAAAATATTACACTAGAACGATTCTAGTTATGAACTTGAAATAACCTTCTGATCCTGAGATGTGGTGACAGAATTGGAAGGGAAGAGAGTCCACTGGACCAAATATTTTGGAGGAAAAAATGAAGCTTCCATGTCAATTTCCAGTCCGTCCTTAAACGGCATGAAGCTATTTCTGAGATGATGGATGGCAGTAGATCAGATCGCGGCTGCCTGTAAATACCGCTGAAATTACTTCCCCGAATCCTGTGTTTCCAACAGGCAGGCAGAACTCCATTTCTTGGCAGGTCAGTGATGACCAGACAAGGATGCTGGGCACAGGCTGACTGCTCCCCTCGCTCGGACTCTTTCTGGAGCCCCGATTGCTAATGACCTTCATTTCCTAGGTCCACTCAGGGAGCACACTCTGGTTTTGGATTCTTTAGCAGAAAGACAAACAAGATCGTATCTTCACTTATTCACAATAATTGCCAATTGCAATGGCAACCCACTCCAATATTCTTGCCTGGAAAATCTCATGGACAGAAGAGCCTGGTGGGCTGCAGTCCATGGCGTCAAAAGAGTCGGGCACGACTAGGTGACTAACACCTACTTACTTTGGGGATATTTCGAGACTCTGGGAACTCTCGGCAATCAGACACATGCTGGGCATTCTCTGGTGACCCCTGGGAAGCGGATTTGCTTCTGTGGTGCCCGCCTTCTGTGGTGCCCGCCTTCCGTTGCCCTGGAGTCTTGTCCGTGTCTGTGCCGTGGCTTCCTCAGAGCTCTGAGGCCTCTGGGCGAGGACTAGCCATTCCCTTAATAATTCCATTTCCCACATCTAGAAGGCAGCACATGTTCATTTCATTCAACAGGTTTTCCTGAGTGTCTAAGATTTGTTTATCCCTTCAGCAAACATTTATCACCACCTGCGCTGTGTCAGGCACTGTTTAAGGCTCCAGGGTTGTAACTGTGTGTGAGAAAGACCACCCCTGACATTCCTGGAACACCCCTACCCGAGGGCCTTCGCATCAACTCCCTGGAGGTACATGGCTTACTGTCTACTCCCCACAGTTCAGTTCAGTTCAGTCGCTCAGTCGTGTCCGACTCTTTGCAACCCCACGAACTGCAGCATGCCAGGCCTCCCTGTCCATCACCAACTCCCTGAGTTTACCCAAACTCATGTCCATTGAGTCGGTGATGCCATCCAACTACTTCATCCTCTGTCGTCCCCTTCTCTCCCACCTTCAGTCTTTCCCAGCATCAGGGTCTTTTCTAATGAGCCAGCTCTTCGCATCAGGTGGCCCTGTCCTCTTTAGAACTGCTCCGTTTTCTTTGGTAACACACTCTCTGAGGAAGTATGAACCGGATAGAGAGAGGGCAAAAACAGGGAGTGTGACCCAGGTGACTCCAGACTGTAAGAGCAGGTCCCGGCTGGCCCAGCAGGAGGACAGCGAGGCTTCCTGTGATCGGCAGTGACCACTTAATGTGTGGAAACTGGGGAAGTTCATCGTGTGTAAGGACCCTTGTGACTACCTGGGGGTTCATCTGGATAATCCGGGATAATCTGCCTTTTTGAAGATTCTTAATCCCACTTGCGAAGCCCCTTTGCTGTATGTGGTGCAGCCACAGGTTTGGGGGAGTAGGAAGGGACATTCTGGGGGACCCGCTCCTCTGCCCACTGCACCATCCTCGTTCTCCCCACCCTCACGCCCTGGAAGGCTTCCCTCTCCCAGGGCTGGGACAGGTGCCCTTCCACCCGTGCCCTTCCCACTCTGGGGTGAAATCTCCAGGATGCCACTTTCCATGCCTGACTCCTTATGCGTCAGACCAGCCTAGTTCTGGGTGACTCAGCCCCAGGAATTCCTAGAAAGCCTCCTCTGTCAATAAAGCAAGTGTGGCTTCTGAAAACCAAAAGTGAAGGTGGATACACGCTGTCACACATTTGTGCAAACGCAGAGTGCACACCACCAAGAGCGAAGCCTGTGTGGACTGCAGGCCTGGGGCACCAGGACGTGTCTGTCGGCGCGGGTTTCTTAGTGAACCTGCCGTTACGGTGGGCTGGTACTCCTGGGGGTGCCTGTGCCTGTGTGAGTCAGCGGGTAGGGGACTCAGCCTTCCACTATTTCACTGTGAATCTAAAATTCTTCTAAAAAGAAAGTTGATTAATTAAAAAATCAAAAATACTTGTGTGGGGGGCTTTGTTGCAGCCTTGATTTTAAAAAAAAAAATGCTTTTAACCCTGAGGAACAGCTATTTGGTTCTGCACAGTGGCTATCCTGCCCTGAACCAGTGAGTTCATTTGCATGAGTAAACTAGGAATGCTGGGAAGTTACTGGCGTAAAGACAGCTTAATTAACTTCGAAGACATATTATTGCCATAGTCACCCCACAAGAACCTCCTGAGAGACCACAGCCTCCTGCAGGCACGGCTGGTCCCTGGCATCTCTGAGTCTCCAGGCCCCAGCGAGGAACTTCTCTGCAGCTGCATGACTGTGTCCAACCACCCACGTCCTGTCTTTAATGAGTCATGCTTGCTCTCTAGTAAGAGTTCTCGTTTGGGACGTGTTCATTTCTCGCCCCTGCCCTTGCAAATAAAGTAGAACAACTGCCGCTGGCCACTAGTGAGCCTCGGGAAACAGGTCCTTGCTAAACGGCCTCTGAAGTGGATCAGCAGAGCTTCTGAGGTGGAGGTGCAATCCGGTCCAGACTTGGTTTCCAGATGACGTTCAGCTGAATTGGAGGAGAAGGCGGCTTTGCACGTGGTGTCTGCGCTGAGTTCAGCTCGCCCCCTGCCCTTCAACCTCCACCGAAGTCTGAGTGAACAAGAGCGCACCCGCTCCAAGAGAGGACGCCCGTGGCAAGTGTGTGTGCCAAGACTCACACTGTCTGTCCCTGGACGCGGCCACAGGCTGAGGCTTGGGCACAGCCAGGCGGGAGAGGGGACAGATGACTCAGGACCTCTGTTCCTCACTCTAGGCTGTGCCCGCCACACGGGATGTGCGCTCTGCAGCTCCCACCCGCCCTCCTCCTCTCTCTCCATCTCCAAGAGGCAGCATCAGTGCCTGTGGAGCCCACCCGTATCACGGGGATGCTCCCTGGAGAGGTCAGACCTGGCATCCAGTCATTTCTGGACTTCACCTGTGCCTCCACCCCTGGCATCCCTGCACGACACTGGAGTGGTCACAAATGACCAGGACTGAAATTCCCAGGCCAGACAAGGAGGCTCCAGGCCCAGGCTGGCTCCCAGAGCGTGGCCACGTGCCAGGCTAGATGCCAGGCAGGTCAGGGTTTGCACAGCAAGGCTGCAGGGTGACCAGCGAAACTCCACCCGGAAATCATAGAACTGCCTTTAATAGAGCATTGCCAATGTAGCACGCAGATGAGAAGCCCTGGATTCCCTCTCAGACAAGGAAACAATTTCAGAATTGTCTTTGACACTAACTAGAATGTTATAACATTCTCAATTTCTGACATTTAAGTTGAAAAACATCTAAAACATCCTTTTATACGTTGCATGAATTTCCAAATAAATTTGTATGTTGCATGCACCTCCAAAATAGCTTGAATACTGCATTCTTATACCAATGCCATACTTCTTGTAAGACAATTAATAGGTTCTTCTTTGCTAATCAGCAATCACTTGCTTACTCTTTAAAATGCCAATCCTTTTAACAGAAATGAGTTCAATACGGGACCCTGACAGACCAGCCATGGCCGAAGTGTCAGGGGTCCGCCAGGTCCAGCTGTGCATCCTCCAGCATGAGGGCCGCACGGCCAGAATTCACAGCCTCAGCCAGAACCTGACTCGGGCTCCGGGGTGCTCGGGCCTGCCTGGTGGTTTGCTGGCGCTCTGTTGTCTTGGTATTTGTCTGTTTTCATTCATCAAGCCAGCAGCCCTTCTTGTCATAGATTAGATCAAAGCATCTTTCAGAAGATGCTGAAACTGGCGAGGGCTGACAGGCCTCTTGGGAGTTGCAGGACTCCCTTTCCTTAGCATCCAGAGCTGGGAGTCGGTCTGAGACTTCTGCGCAGAAACGTCCCCTGGGAGAGCTGCTTGTGGATGGCTCTCCTCACTGTCACTTGCAGTTTATAGATTTTGAAGTAGAGGATGCTTTAACACAGATTATCATTTTCAGACATACTTAGACTCACGGGATAGAACTTCAAGTCTCCTGGGCTCAGACTAGCTTTAGTTGACTATGCAGGATACATACCAAACTTCCCTCAAAACATTCTTATGTTTTAATTTTTTAAAAGAAATCTCCAAGTCAAAAATTCATGCAGTTTACCAACACTAGAGAAATACTAGTAATGAAAGCCGCCGCTCATCACCCCATTCTAAGGAGAAGGAGGTGGGGCTGGTGGTAAAGAGCCTGCCTGCCAATGCAGGAGATGCAAGAGACACAGGTTCAATCCCTGGGTTGGGAGGAACCCCCTGGAGGAGGGCATGGTAACCTGCTGCAGTGTTCTTGCCTGGAGAATCCCCTGGACAGAGGAGCCTGGTGGGCTACAGTTCATAGGACTGCAAAGAGCTGGACATGACTGAAGCAACTTGGCACACACACAAGGCAGATGAGAACCTTATTTCAGTGATAAACTTCTATGAGACTCTAGTGTCCAAGAAACCTACATACCATTTCTTTAATTTTTTAATTGAAGTATAGTTGATACATAATATTATAATAGTTTCAGGTGTGCAACATGGCGATTCAGCATTTTATATATTATATTCCATTTAACACTATTACGAAGCACCGGCTGTATTGGCGTGTGTGCATTCCAAGTTGCTTTAGTCATCTCCGGCTCTGAGACCCTGTGGACCGTAGCCTGGCTGCTTAGCTAGCTTATACATAGACTTACATACTGTACATTAGCGTCTCCAAAGGGAAGCAGAGAGAGAATAAGACGGGGGCAATATTTAGAATTCTGGCTGTTCGTTTCCCAAAACTGATGCTGTATTCGTCAGCCCAGGCTGCCATGACAAATTATCAGATTGCGTGACTTAAACAACAGAGTTGCCTTCTCACGGCTCTGGAGGTTGCAAGTCCACGGTTGAGGCTCCAGCTGGGCTGGCTCTCCTGGGCTTGCACACCACACCTTCTGTGTCCTCACGTGGCTTCTCCTCTGTGCACTTGGGAAGAAAGAGATCTTTAGTGTCTCTTCCTTTTCTTAAAAGGGCACCAGTCCTATAGGATCAGGGCTCCACATTTATGATCCCATTTAAGCATAGATTTACCTCCTTAAGGGCTGTTTCCCACACATTTGGGGTAAGACTTCGACATAGGAATTTGGGGGAACACAGTTCACTCTGTAACAGAGGCCCAAACCTAATTAAAAGTGTCATGTCGTGGATTTAAGGCATGCTCCACGTCCAGAGCAGGACAGACACAAAGAAAACCTTCCTTGGGCAAACCATCCTCATGCTCCCGAAAAGCAGAGACCGGAAGACCCAGAGAGCAAAATAAGGAAAATAATAAAAGGGGAGAAGACAGGGAGATGGGAGGGAGCTTCACAAGGGAGGGGACATATGTATACCCGAAAGTTATGACCAACCTAGATAGCATATTCAAAAGCAGAGAGTGGAAGACCCAGAGAGCAAAATAAGGAAAATAGTAAAAGGGGGAGGGAGAAGAGAGGGAGATGGGAGGGAGCTTCTCAAGAGAGGGGACATATGTATACCTATGGCTGATTCAGGTTGAGGCTTGACAGAAAGCAACAAAATTCTGTAAAGCAATTATCCTTCAATTGAAAATAAATAAATTAGAAAAATCAAATTACAAGTACACGAAAAAAGAGGGAGAAGAACCCCTACTTTCACGGGAACAGTAAGGCTGAAAGCTGAGTTTCAGAAGTGAGATCCGGAAGGCTATGGCATAACACCATGTAGGGAAAGATCCGGAAGGCTATGGCATAACACCATGTAGGGAAGGGAAGGCTATGGCATAACACCACGTAGGGAAAGATCCGGAAGGCTATGGCATAACACCACGTAGGGAAAGATCCGGAAGGCTATGGCATAACACCACGTAGGGAAAGATCCGGAAGGCTATGGCATAACACCACGTAGGGAAAGATCCGGAAGGCTATGGCATAACACCACGTAGGGAAAGATCCGGAAGGCTATGGCATAACACCACGTAGGGAACACGATTTCAGAAACAGAAAATGCGGAAGAACAGTGAGTTAGCCCTATCTACATTTTACCCCAACCCACTAACTATTTCCTTTTCTCCATCATTTGTGCACCTTCTCTCTCCATGATCGTGTATGACTCAAACCTCTCTCACACTCACACATACACATTTTCAGACATGGTGTTCCTGTGTTCCTAAACACTTTAGTGTCCGTTCCCTTAGAACAAGTTCATTCTGTTATATAACCACAGTAAAATTTTCAGTTAGGAAATTTTGCGTCAATCTGATATTACTGTCTAATCCAAAATCCTTATTCAATGTTCTCCCGTTGTTCCCACGATGCCGTTCACACTCGTTTCACTTTGTGCAGCCTGAGAGCCGAGATCCAGCTGTCTGGTTCCCCCTCATCTAGGTCAGAGCCTCTCACTTTTACGATTCACTGCTCTGACATCCTTCAAGAGGATGGGAAGTTATTTTATAAAATGCTCAATGCGGGTTTGTCTGATGCTTTCCCACAATTACACTCAGATTCTGCATTTCTTGGTAAGAATAGTGTGAGGATGGTTCTGTGCTCTGGCAAGTGGACCCTAACACGTGTGGATATTCACACCTCACCTCGAGCTCAGAGGCAAAACGGGGACCATAGCTCCTGCTCCCACATTTGTAATTCCCCTCCACCACCCGAGAAGCTTGAGCGTATCCCCTCAGAGTGTTCTCCCGTTCACACAGTCCTATCTTTTTAGAAATGCATTTCAGAAGTGCCAACCACACCACTGAGAGATGAACTCACCAGCCAGAGGTCAACATCTGTCCACAGGCTCTTCTTTCCGGCCTTTATAGTCAGGCTACGCAGCCGAGTCATCTTGTTCAAATGTTCTCGGGTGAGTTTTCCCCTCTTCAGTGAGCCTGCGTGAATTAATTGAAACACAGTTGTGTTAATTAGTTTCCTTATTTGATTTTATGCCCTGATGACAGTGTGCGGAGTACCAGCAGCCAGACACACAAGGGTGACCTCCTTTATGTGAAGGCTTAGAGCTGACCAAACCAGTCTGGGGAGGCAGATCAGGGTTTTCCCAGGGCTGGGTGTGCTGTGGTCCAGAAACCAAACTCAGGGGCGTGGGAGACTTTGGGGGGTCATTTATCCTGGGTGTGGGAGTGGCTACACGAGAGTCAACTCTCTCAACTGTTCACTTAATTCAAGTGCCTTTTATTACATGCATTTATACCTTGAAGTTGAATTTTTTTAAAGGAAGAGATGCTTTCAGGTAAACAAAAGCCAGGAGAACATATTTCTATGAGAACTGCCCCTCCAAGACACCCAAGGAAGAGCGGTCCTTGAGATTCAGGGAGATGGTCTCAGAGGGGAGCCTGCAGGTGCTAGGAGGAATGAAGAGCCTGGTTCCCGGAGCCTGCAGGTGCTAGGAGGAATGAAGAGCCTGGTTCCCGGCCTCGGTCCCCTGGGTCCACCCCTTAGGGAGGCTTTCGGAACGCACACCCTCCATCAGGGCAAGTCCTGGGAAGGGACCCTGCTGAGGGCACCTCGTCCTGGAGCCGCAGACATGGAGCTGGGTGCCTGCACTGCCTGTTCTTACGGCCCAACCCAAGGAAAGGGAAAGTGAAGTCACTCAGTCATGCCCGACTCTTTGTGACCCCATGGACTGTAGCCCACCAGGCTCCTCTGTCCATGGGATTTTCCAGGCAATAGTCCTGGAGTGGGTTGCCATTTCCTTCTCAAGATGATCTTCCCCATCCAGGGATCGAACCTGGGTCTCCTGCATTGTAAGCAGATGCTTTACCATCTGAGCCAGCAGGGAAGGAAGGTTTCATTGTAATAGCGTGAGGCTGCTGGACAGAGGGCTCTGCAAGGGGACCCATGCTGAGCTCGTGAGACATTTTAGTGGTCACTTTAAGGAGATGCTGATGAGTGCAGGAGGCGCTCCCGAGTCCAGCACAGACGTGGGCCACCGTGACGACCCCAGTGCCAGGGACCAGCCGCTGCATCTCCCGGCTCAGAGTTTCCTCGGCTATACTGTAACCGTTCATCCTCCGGAAATGTCTGTTTGACACGGATTTGAGAACAGAGATGAATAAAACATAGGGCTCTCGGGGATGGAAAACCTGTGGTACAAGGACTTTGGGGGTGCACTGATAATAAACACCTGTGAGAACTGCAGTTATGGAATGGGATGTTTTCCAAACCCTGACAATAGCGATCAAGATAATAACACCCGCGCTGACAAGCACAGAAAGGGGTGAGCGTGGAGAAAACCCTGGGCCTTTTAAATCTCCCAGCGAAGGGAGTCAATTGTTAGTGAGTAAATGGAAACTCTATCTAAATAAAGGGCTAGACCCTAGATATTTTTCATAATGTTTTTATTTTTAAAATCGCAGGGGGATCTTGTAGGAAGTAAAATATAGAGATATTTATCTAAAAACCAGAAATTTCCTCGACTTCGCCTCTGTTCTTTTTGGTTTAATCCTAGTAAAATCAAACTTAATGTCCTCATAAAACAGTACTGTATATTATGACTCTGCTGAGGCAGAACGTTATTCTCCCATATGCATGCTTTCTATTCTATCTGCATATAAGTCAGAAAGTCTACCTTGATGTTCATATGATACTAATAGTGTTTATTATTAGGAGGTAAGATTTGGGGGTTATTTTTGGAAGAGTTCAGTTCAGTTCAGTCGCTCAGTCGTGTCCTCTTTGTGACCCCATGGTCTGCAGCACGCCAGGCCTCCCTGTCCATCACCAACTCCCGGCGTTCACCCAAACTCATGTCTACTGAGTCGGTGATGCCATCCAACCCTCTCATCCTGTGTCGTCCCCCTCTCCTCCCGCCTTCAATCTTTCTGAGCATCAGGGCCTTTTCCAATGAGTCAGTTCTTCACATCAGGTGGCCAAAGTATTGGAGTTTCAGCTTCAACACGTCCTTCCAATGAATATTCAGGACTGATCTCCTTAGGATGGACTGGTTGGATGTTCTTGCAGTCCAAGGGACTCTCAAGAGTCCCTTGAGAGACTCTTGGAAGAGTACCCTCCAGCATTTTTATTATTATTTTTATTACTCTCCCATAGCAATAATAATAGTAGTGAGACGACTGAGTGACTAAGCACTGTTTATTTAAAAGTTTAAATGCTTATTTAGTGGTCTTTGTGTTCCTTGGTCCTCTGTATATTTTAACTGCCTTAATCCCCAGAACAAGCCTATGAAGTAGACCCCAACTTCATGGACTAGAACATCAGGGAACAGAGAGTTTATGTCACATTTCCAGGGGCACTGCCAGGGCCAGGGGCTAAGCCTGAGGGTCCTGGCTCTGAGCCGTGTCCTTCTCTGCTGGACTCCACCCCTCTTAGCAGGAGGAATTTTTATCAAACTGGACACTAGTTGGTGACTGATCAGGAAGCAAAAACTGTACCGGCTGCTAAGCAGGAATAATTTAATATAAAGTTGTTAACCAGGTGACTGGTAAATAGACAATGCTGAAGTGTCACAGGGGCTGTGACGCCGAAACCACTGCCGAGGACGGCAAAGAGGGCTGAGGCGCTTCAGAGGCTGTGACGCCGAAACCACTGGCAGAGGGTGGCAAGGGAGGGCTGAGGCGCTTCAGAGGCTGTGACTGCTGAAACCACTGCAGAGGACGGCAAGGGAGGGCTGAGGCGCTTCAGAGGCTGTGACGCTGAAACCACTGCAGAGGACGGCAAGGGAGGGCTGAGGTGATTCAGACTTTGAGCCAAGAGGGCACTTCCCTCAGAGCTGCGCACCAGACCTCAGAGCTGGGTGCTGGCTGGCTGGAGAAGAGTTACGGGGGTACTGAGACCCAGGGCTGTGAGGGGGTGCGTGGAGTGTACCAGGCTGATCCTGCTGGCTTGGGAAAGGCTGCGAGCTGTTTTCATCTACAGGAAACTTCTGGGAAGTCCACTGGGAAGACTTCTTGCCGGGATGACATTCGTTGTAACCACCCCAGACTACTAATGGTAAGAAAGCAGGAAGCACACTGGAGCGTGATCCCCTTCCTCCTGTTCCACACCGACAGTCTCTCCTCTTGGCAAAACCTAATGCTGAGCCGCCTGGAGAAGCAGAAATGAGGTTGGAAGAGTGTGGCCGCAGCATCACAGAGCAGAGGACAGGAGAGTGGGCTTGCAGCTGGGAGACAGCCGTGTGATTGCCGGCACAGTGCAGCCGTTTAGCTGCTGTGAGTCCACATGCACTTGTCATCGGGCACTTCCGTACAGTGCAGACACAGTCTGTTTCCACCTAACGAGATCCGGTGGTCCTTCACACAGAGGTACTCTCGCGCTCCCCACCTCGAGGAGACCCATGCCCACCAGTCAGACTGCTCATCTCTGGGAGACAGGCATGCTGTCCATCTGGGCTGATGTTCAACACCCCTGAGGACCCGGTCACCTAAAAACTCTGGTGTAAAGAGCATCTCCTAGGAAGCGTGCATAAAACAACAAGGGTCAGAAGAAGAGAAGAAGACAGGTTATACCTGCAAAGGCAGTCCTGAGCAGGGGACTCCACATGACACTTATCACATCGTCATCGAGAATCAGAGGGAAGGCTGGCAGGGAAGTCAGGATTGGGGGAGGTTAAACCAGTGACTTCAGGAAAAAGGGGAGACAACACCTACAGGCAGAACTCCCCCCTCCCCCCACCTAGGTGAGTCTTCTATAAAGATGTGTGGTAAGTGCTAAGTCACTTCAGTCATATCTGACTCTTTGCAACCCCATGGACCATAGCCCGCCAGGCTCCTCTGTCCGTGGGATTCTCCAGGTAAGAAGACTGGAGTGGGGTGCCGTTTCCTCCTCTGAGGGATCTTCCCAACCCAGGGATGGAACCTGCATCTCTCATGTCTCCTGCTTTGGCAGGCAGGTTCTTTACCACTGGGGCCACCTGGGAAGGAGGTGGACCTCTGATCTCTGGCTTTACCTGCAAGACAAGGTGCTGCGGGTCCTGTGAAGAGTAGGAGCAGTTCTGGGAGGAAGGGAGGCAGTCCTGGGGTATCTCTGCGTGTGGAGACAGAAGTGCAGTTCTGATGACAGTGATGGCTGTAGAGGGTCAGGTCCAGCTCCACAGACAGCTGAGCGAGGGCCTGAGTCAGAGCCCGCTGGGTTTGGGGCCAAGCTCCGGATCTTGGTAGCTGGCTGCTACACATGCTGCTCTGAGCTCGGGACCCTGAACTGCAGGACGTGTGACAGGAGCAAAACGGGAACTGGGCTCAAGGCTGCCTGGAACCAGCCAGTGCTCCACCACCTTCAGCCTCCTGGACTTTCCTTCTCCCAACCTCACTACTCACTGAGGGAGGGGAGGTAGGGAGACTTCACAGAACAGAGCGCAGCCTCAACTCAGACACTTGTCGTTCAGTTGCTAAACTGTGTCCGACTCTTTGCAGCCCCATGGACTGCAGCACACCAGGCTTCCCTGACCTTCACTATCTCCTAGAGTTTGAGCAAACTCGTGTCTGTTGAGTCGCTGAGGCCATTCAACCACCTCATTCTCTGTCACCTCCTTCTCCTCCTGCCTTCAATCTTTCCCAGCATCAGGGTCTTTTCTAATGAATCAGTTCTTTGCATCAGGTGGCCAAAGTATTGGATTTTTAGCTTCAGCATCAGTCCTTCCGATGAGTATTCAGGGTTGATTTCCTTTAGGACTGACCGGTTTGAACTCGTTGCATTCCAAGGGACTCTCAAGAATCTTCTCCAACACCACAGTTCGAAAACATCAATTCTTCAGTGCTCAGCCTTCTTTATGGTCCAGCTCTCACATCCATACATGATTACTGGAAAAAGCATAGCTGTGACTATCTGGACCTTTGTCAGCTAATCAGATAGGCTTGCTTTCAAATCCCAGCTCGGGCACCCAGCTGTGTGATCCAGGACAGTCATTTCAATCCTCTGAGCCCTGGTTTCTCTCATCCAATCTCAGCGAGTTGAAAGTAGTGGAAGTGGAAGGCACTCAGTCGTGTCCGACTCTTTGTGACCCCGTGGACTATACAGTCCCTGAAATTCTCCAGGCCAGAGCACGGGAGTGGGCAGCCTTTTCCTTCTCCAGGGGATCTTCCCAACCCAGGGATCGAACCCAGGTCTCCTGCATTGCAGGCGGATTCTTTACCAACTGAGCCACCAGGAAAGCCCTAGTAAGTTGGGGCTGTTATAATCAAAGTGCCATGGAATTTACTTCTCAGTTCTGGAGACTGGATATCTGAGATCCGGGGGCCAGCATGGCAGGGTTCTGGTGAGAAGCCCCTTCCAGGTTGTAGCTGATGGGTTTCTCCTGTGTCCTCAAGTGGATGGAGAGAGGGCCAGAGGGCTCTGGGAGTCTCTTATAAGGGCATGAATCCCATCACAGGGGCCCAACCCTCATGACCTTTCATCTCCCAAAAGTCCCCCTTCCTAAAACTATCACTAGGGTTAGGATTTTAGCATAGGAATCTGAGAGGAGCACAAACATTCAGTCCTCAACAAATGCCCAGCATTTGGGATTCTTTTCTTGATCAGCATGGCTGTGCCCTGGCCTGGTGCCTGGCTCCAGGGGATGGGCAATCAGTTTTGCGACTGGCAGTCCCAACAGTAACATGCCTTTGGGAATCACCAATACTTCTGTTCATTAACCTGGAGTCAATCAGACTGCTTTCAGGAAGGGGTCCCCAGGAATCAGCATGGTTACAACTGCAGAGAACACTCCATCAAACCCAGCACTTCTTCCTTCCTTTGCAAAGGACTGATTGGGTTTGGAGTGTATCCTGATGACTGGCACATGCGTATGTGCTATCTCTTCAGTTGTGTCTGACTCTTTGTGACCCCATGGACTATACCCACCAGGCTTCTCTGTCCATAGGATTTCCCAGGCAAGAATACTGGAGTGGGTTGCCATCTCCTCCTTCGGGGAATCTTTCCAGTCCAGGGACCCAACCCGTCTCCCTCACATCTCCTGCACTGGCAGGCAAGTTCTTTATTGCTACTGCCACCAGGGAAGCCGACGGCACAACCTCTTCTATTTTATAAAGCCAGGACCCTGTCTCTTCAAACCACTGACCTGCTCCAGGGGCTGCCAAATCACTGCTAGGACCATCCTGACCAATACACTCCTCCTCCTGAGAAAAGGTGTGGGTTGTACACCAGGATACAGTGGTGATGGGGATCTGAAGTTGTGACATTTGGGATCCAATCTGTAATTACAGAGACTTGCACTTTCTCATCTGTTAAGAAAAAGTAAGGGAAAGTAATGATGTGATTCGCAGAGGTAATAACATTCAGAAGAAACAAAGTGATACCCGTTTTTTAAAGGTTTGGGTGAAAAGAAATGTGCTTGTTTCTTTTTTCACTGTGAATGGAAATTAGATGGCAAGACAAGAAGGTTTACACGGAGGAGTAAACAGATTCCTACTGAGACACAGTGATCATCACAGTTGTAGTTATATGAAGGAGAAAGAAGCTTTCTTCCGAGTGAGATGGGAAAGCCTTCTTGTTTACATAAAAACAGAGACTAGAGGGGTTGGGAGCAGGGGAATCGCTGCTCACCATCAAATGAGATAGACAACGTGAGGATGGGACCTTTGTCAAGGGCCTGAGTGAATGATTCTGGGTCCTGGAGGCCTGGGGAGCCAGGGTCACTGGTGGCGTGGGCTGGCCTGGGTGGGCAGGAGAAAGCAGAGGTTTCAATGTGCAGGAGGAGGGGCCAATAAGGGCCAGGATTAGAAATCCTGGAGGCGTCCCTTGGGATGGACTGTTTGCTTCCGCCTGTCGGGTCCTGGAGAAGTGACAGGTAAGAAGGAACTGGATGGAGGACAGGGACTCAGACCCATGGACTCGGGGTGGAGACCCAGTCCCTGGAGTCCGGATTCCTGGGGGTGGCCATGCCAGGAGACCAAGGCAAGGCCAGTGCCTGGGCCTGGTCAGGGAGGGGGCCCAGGTTAGGGGACTGCCCCTTGGCTGGGTTCTCCTAGGGGATCCACCTCAGCACCTGGGGTGACAGGGAACCCCCAGGAAGCCATGGGCAGCGCGAAGGCTGGTGAGCAGGACCTGTTGTGTTCTTCTCAACAGGGGCGGGCATTTCGCAGCCCCGCGTCCCTCATTTGCAAAAGGCAGGAGCTGTAGGGTTGTTGCAGCAACTGAACGTCACGGTGCATCTCTCTCCACAACTACTGGCCATAATCACTCAGTCTTCCTCACGCTCTTACTCTGGCCCCTGCCTCCAAAGCTGAAGCCCAGAGTTATGACAGAAGGTGCTGGAAACTCTCTGTCAAAACAGGCAATTCTCAAGCATGTCTAGAAGAAGCTTTGATCATGCTCGGTCTCTCTGTAGCACGTTTTTGAGTTTTCTTGTAACATGGACATTCTGCCCTCCCTGCCCCATGCCAGCTGTACAGTCAGACCCTAAAAGCAGTGAAGCCTGGAAGGCAGGTGTTCTGGGCTCAGACCCGGTCGGCCTCTCGAGCTGTGTGAATCTGCAGGTCACCTCACACCCTACGCCTCGTTGTCCTTGTCTGGGGCTTCCCTGATAGCTCAGTGGTAAAGAATCCATCTGCAAGGCAGGAGACCTCAGTCTGATTCCTGGGTCAGGGAGATTTTCTGGAGAAGGGATAGGCTACCCACTCCAGTATTCCAGTATTCTTGGGCTTCCCTTGTGGCTCAGACAGTAAAGAATCTGCCTGCAATGAGGGAGACCTGGGCTCAGTCCCTGGGTTGGAAAGATCCCCTGGAGAAGGGAACGGATACCCATTCCAGTACTCTGGCCTGGAGAATTCCATGGACTGACTGGGGTCGCAAAGAGTCGGACACGACTGAGTGACTTTCAGTTTACAATGGGGCTAAATGCCCCCGTTCCCCAGGCCCCACAGGTTCAGTGCAGCCAGAGACTCAGGCTGAGGGCCCCAGAGGGTCCTGTGTTCCCTTTCACCCCCAACTTTCCATAAAGGAAAGTTCTTTTGTGTGAAATAAAGAGCTGTCCCAGTTTTCTATTGTTCTAACTTAAGAGGGGACAGAAGAGACAGAGGAGCGACAAGCAGGCGCCGCTTCGTGGGCCCCTCGGTCATGGAGACGCAGACCCTCTCCTCTCTGCCTGTCACCTCCCGCCCCTTGGCTTTTTCCAACCGTAAAAAAGCGCAGCTCGTGAGGGTGCCCCCCGGCCAGAGGGGTGAGAAGTGAGTCGCTACACTGGATAGTTCATGCTAAAACCCAAAACACAGCAAGTGTCTAATAAATTATTATTATTGTTCCTAGCATCACCCTGATTCCCAGCACCATTTTCCAAGAAGAAACACCAACGTTTCTAAAGCAGCAGTTAGACCGATGAGTGCTCAGCAGCCGGCTTGTTGTGGGGACTGTTCTAAACGGCCAGGCCCCCTGATTGATGGCCGTCTGCGTGCTGGCTCAAGAGAGGCCTTCAAATGACTCAGCTTGGTTTCAGGAACCCGAAGGTGGTAATAAGCACGTGTCAGTTCTGCCAGCCCCGTGTTTGACACTCCAGCAAGATAAGTGATCAAAACGCTATTTTAAAATTAGCCAGCTCATGACCTTTCTGTTGCTCCGCGTGCTGGAAATGTCAGGATTAAGGAAATCATGGGGACTCGCTGTGAGGCTCGCTGTCAGGAATGCAAATCCAGGGGGAGCAGAGACGAGAGGAGCCGTGCATCCTTGGTCGCCAGCGCCTGGGCGCCCGGCTGTTTCCTTGGAGAACTGGGTGCAGGTGTGCGCTGGCGTGAAGGTGATCTGACCCCGGGGAGCCCCAGGCGCCTGGCACCTTCACGCAGAGGCTCATCGCCAGGAGAAGCCAAGCAGGAGAGGCGCCAGGAACATTGCAGAGGGTTACGCACGTGCCTTGAACAGAGGGTACGACAGCCCCTCTGAACGCGATCGCAAAGCTCTACTTGATGACAGTGATTGTAACACAGCTGTATTCCAGTTATTCCAAATCCTGTCTTTAGCTAATGTGAGCTGCCAGTAAACACAGGAGAGCGACAGTAGGGAACAGAAATGCTGTGCAAAGCGGGGCATTTCCCTTGCTTCAGATCCGGGATCCTCACCCATATTTTCAGTTTTCATTGCTCAGAATAAGGATTTAGGAAAGGACTTTCGAACACAGCATGTTTCTTGAACACCGACTCCACGGATGTGAGCTTGAGCAAACTCTGGGAGATGGTGCTGGACAGGGAAGCCTGGGATGCTGCAGTCCATGGTGTGGGAAAGAGTGAGATACAACTGATCCACTGAGTAATGATGGCAATGTTTCTTAGGCTCCGGGGCAGGGAGATGGGACCTTCCCGGGTGTCTGCAAGCAAGAAAGGGAGGCCAGCTCCCACGGTCCACGCTAGTCCCCATCTGGGGACAGTCCAGCCTCAGGGCATAGAATGTGGATTCAGGCCAGATGGAGCAACACTGGGCTGCCTGTATCAGCATCCAGGGTTGGTAAGGCGCCAGCAAACGCCTTCTGACATGTGTTTCTTTTCATGCGTTGAACATATTTTGAAGCAAACACCAAGGTGATTTTACACAGCTTGATGAAAGACATTGGTCAATTCTTTTCACGAGGACTGTGTGGGACACATTCTGCCTTACAGGGTCTCCCCGGAAATGGGGGTCAATCTGTCCTCACCTCTCCACCACCAACAACCTCTCCCCAGGCCTACGGTTCCAGGGTCATCCAGCAGCTCCCACCCAGCCCACTCTCCAGAGGTACCGGCCCCTGCTGGCCCTGTAGGGCTGAGCTCCCCTCCGTGGGGCAGCTCAGGGGTCCCAGCAGTCAGGAGACGCAGCCTCACCAGCCCTCTCTGTCTACAGCCGGGTTATCTGTGTTGGCGCTGATGACACGGGTTGCATCAATGACCTGAAGGGTGACCCCCTCCCACCCTGGTGTGCCTGGAAACCATCCACCACCTCTGGATCCACCTTGATCCAGCTCTACAGCTCAGGGTCCCCTCAGCCCTTCCCCAGGGCCTGGCTCCAGGCAGCAGGCTCGGGTGGTGAGGAGATGAGTTCATTCATCTTTGATGGGGGGCCCATCACCCCAGTCCCCTCCTGTACCACTGGGGACCCCACAGGGGCCAGTCTAGCAACTCACCTGCCTTGATGCGTGAATCCTTATCCTCTAAGCAAACTCAGCCCATCACCACGCTGATTCTGGGGGTGCACGCTGGCAGTTCTAGGCAGAGTTTCCCACTCAGGAAGGCCTGCGTGGGAAGGTGGTGAGGCCTTGCTGTGGACCACGAGACCATGAACCACGAGAGTTGGGGGCCCAGGTGCAAAGTGGTAGCTTCGTCTTAAGTGATTACTTGGGCTTCGTTTGTAGTCGGGACAATCGGAAGCAACGGAAACGTCCAGCAAGCGACAGTCAAGAATGTGATAGTAAAGGGACTTCCTTAGCAGGTCAGTGGTCAAGACCCCGTGCTTCCAATGCAGGGGGCGCAGATTCTATCCTTGGTCAGGGAAATAATATCCCACATGCCACGTGGTGCAGTCAAAAATAAAGAAAAACCGAATACGATGGTCTAGTCAGGGGACGAAGCTGGATGGAGTCACACAAGACGAAGCTTTCGGAGGCCGGAGGGGACCAGAGCATCCTTGATGAGATGCATTAAGTGGCCAGCGTGCCCAGAGCATGCTTCGCTTCCACAGGTGCAAGTCTGTGTCATAAAATCCTAACAAAGGACACGCTGTGGGGAATGGTCAATAATTACGACGTAGAAAAGAATGAGAGGATGATGCCAGAAGGGTGACCTTTTTGATTGTTTGATGACGTGTGGGGTAGACTGTGCTACTTTATAAAAAAATTATTTAATTTTCATGCTGTGGCTGCACAGGGTCTTCGTTGCTGGGTTCGGGCTTTCTCCAGCTCTGGCGAGCAGGAGCCCTCTTCTAGTTGCAGGGCGTGGGCTTTGCATTGCGGGGGGCTTTGCAGTGCGGTGGGCTTTTCAGCGCGGCGGGCTTTTCAGCGCGGTGGGCTTTTCAGTGCAGCGGGCTTTTCAGTGCCGCGGCTGCTCGCCGTGCGGCGGGCTTTTCAGTGTGGCGGCCTCTCGCCTGCGGCTAGCAGGCTTCCGTAGATGCAGCTCGTGAGCTCTAGCGCGCAGGCTCAGGAGTCGTGGCCCCCGGGCTCAGTCAATCTAAGGCATGTGGGATCTTCCTGGACCTGGGGTCAAGCCCACGTCCCCTGCATTGGCAGGCAGATTCTTAACCACTGGGCCACTAGGGAAGCCTGCTGTCACCTTTTTATGGGATGGTTAGATGATTTTCTAAAGAGTAAATTATTAATTTCAAAAAAATTAAAAATAGGACCAAAAATCTCATTAAAAAATGGGCAAAGGATCTTAGACATCTTCCCAAAGATATGCAGATGGCCAAAAGACACACAGAAAAGTGCTCAGCGTCACTAAGTATCAGGGAAATGCCAATCAAAACCCCGATGAGATAGCGTCTGACACCTGTCCAAACGCCTATCATCAGAGAGACAACAAATAACTCCTGTCGGTGAGGATGTGGGGACATTGATACAGCCAGTGTGGGAAAGAGCACGAAGATTCCTCAAAAAATTAAAAAAATAGAACTACCACATGACCTGGCAGTTCCGCTTCTGGGTGTTTATCTGAAGAAAGTGGAAACGCTCACTCACAAAGATATATTCACCCCCATGTTGACATCAGCATTATCTACAATAACCAAGATAGAGCAGCCATCTAAGTGTCCACTGATGGATGAATGGATAAAAAAGATGTGGCACATAAACGCAACAGAATATTACTGAGCCATTAAAAAAAAAAAAAAAAAAAGGAAATCTTGTCGTTTACAGATACATGAATGGACGCTGAGGGCATTCTGCCAGGTGAAACAAGTTGGACATAGGAAGACAAATGTCGCTTACATATGGAATCTAAAAAAAAAACAAAAACTCAAGCTCAGACTTCTCTGGTGGCCCCGTGGATAAGAATCCTCCTGCCAATGCAGGGGATACAGGTTCAATCCCAGATATGGGAAGATCAACCCACCACAGGTCAACAAAGCCCACACGCCACAGCTCCTGAGCCTGCCCTCGAGAGCCCGAGCTCCTCAACAAGAGAAGCCACAGCAGTGAAGCCAGAGGGGGGCCCTCGCCTGCCGCAGCTGGAGGAAGCCCCTGTGCAGCACTGAAGACCCAGCAGGCCAAAAGAGGGACTATGGGTTCTTGTCTCACCGTGGGTTTTTTAAAAAACAAAACAAACAAATGAAAACCTCGAGCTCGTAGACGCAGAGAACAGACAGGTGGCTGCCAGAAGCAGCGGTGGCCGGCGGAGGAACTGAGTAGGGGCAAAAGGCACAGACCCCAGTGATAAACGGAATGAGCCGCAGGACAGAAGGCCCCGCCTGCCAGCTGCAGTCGACAATATTGCGTTGCGTATTTGAAAGTTGCCAAGAGGGCAAGTCTTTAAAGTTCTCATCACAAGAAGAAAAAAAAAATCCATAAGTATGTCTAGGGATGAATGGTAACTAGATTTCATACAGTGGTCAGTTTCCAACATACACATACATCAAATCATGTTGTCCACCTGAAGCTAATATGGTGGTGGTGATTTAGTCGCTAAGTCGTGTCTGACTCTTGCAGACCCATGGACTGTAGCCCACCAGGCTCCTCTGTCCATGCAATTCTCCAGGCAAGACTACTGGAAAGGGTAGCCATTTTCTTCTCCAGGGGATCTTCCTGATCCAGGCATTGAACCCAGGTCTCCTGCATTGCAGGCAGATTCTTTACCAACTGAGGTACAAGGGAAGCTCTAAACTAAGTAACTAATGTCAGTTACCTCAGTAAAAAAGACAATCTGAACATGCTGCTTGGCAGAAGGTGACATCAATTGCTCCTTCATAAGGGTACCCACGGTAGCAGGAGAAATGACTCCTCAGTTCAATTCAGTTCAGTCACTCAGTCGTGTCTGACTCTGTGCAACCCCATGGACTGCAGCACGCCAGGCCTCCCTGTCCGTCACCAACTCCTGGAGTTTACTAAAACTCATGTCCGTTGAGTCGGTGATGCCATCCAACTGTCTCATCTTCTGTTGTCCCCTTCTCCTGCCTTCAATCTATCCCAGCATTGGGGTCTTTTCAAATGAGTCAGTTCATCACACCAGGTAGCCAAAGTATTGGAGTTTCAGCTTAAGCATCAGTCCTTCCAATGAATATTCAGGACTGATTTCCTTTAGAATGGACTGGTTGGATCTCCTTGCTGTCCAAGGGACTCTTAAGAGTCTTCTCCAACACATCACCTGAAAAGCATCAATTCTTCAGTGCTCAGCTTTCTTCATAGTCCAACTCTCACATCCATACATGACCACTGGAAAAACCATAGCTTTGACTAGATGGACCTTTGTTGGCAAAGTAAGATCTCTGCTTTTTAATATGCTGTCTAGGTTGGTCATAATGTTCCTTCCAAGGAGTGCCTTTTAATTTCATGGCTGCAACCACCATCTGCAGTGATTTTGGAGCCCCCAAAATAAAGTCTGTCACTGGTTCCACTGTTTTCCCATCTATTTGCCAGGAAGTGATAGGACCAGATACCATGATCTTAGTTTTCTGAATGTTGAGCTTTAAGCCAACTTTTTCACTCTCCTCTTTCACTTTCATCAAGAGGCTTTTTAGTTCTTCTTCACTTTCTGCCATAAGGGTGGTCATCTGCATATCTGAGGTTATTGATATTGTATCAATCTTGATTCCAGCTTGTGCTTCTTCCAGCCCAGCATTTCTCATGATGTACTCTGCATATAAGTTAAATAAGCAGGGTGACAATATACAGCCTTGATATACTCCTTTTCCTATTTGGAACCAGTCTGTTGTTCCATGTCCGGTTCTAACTGTTACTGCTTGACCTGCATACAGATTTCTCAGCAGGCAGGTCAGGTGGTCTGGTATTCCATCTCTTGAAGAATTTTCCACAACTTGTTGTGATCCACACAGTCAAAGGCTTTGGCATAGTCAATAAAGCAGAAATAGATGTTTTTCTGGAACTCTCTTGCTTTTTCAATGATCCAACAGATGTTGGAAATTTGATCTCTGGTTCCTCTGCCTTTTCTAAATCCATCTTGAACATCTGGAAGTTCACGCACTGTTGAAGCCTGGCTTGGAGAATTTTGAGCATTACTTTACTAGCGTGTGAGATGAGTGCAATTGTGCCATAGTTTGAACAGTCTTTGGCATTGTCTTTCTTAGGGATTGGAATGAAAACTGACCTCTTCCAGTCCTGTGGCCACTGCTGAGTTTTCCAAATTTGCTGGCATATTGAGAGCAGCACTTTCACAGCATCATCTTTCAGGATTTGGAATAGCTCAACTGGAATTCCATCACCTCCACTAGCTTTGTTTGTAGTTATGTTTCCTAAGGACCACTTGACTTACATTCCAGGATGTCTGGCTCTAGGTGAGTGATCACACCATTGTGATTATCTGGATCATGAAGATCATTTTTGTATAGTTCTTCTGTGTATTCTTGCCACCTCTTCTTAACATCTGCTTCTGTTAGGTCCATACCATTTCTGTCCTTTATTGAGCCCATCTTTGCATGAAGTGTTCCCTTGGTATCTCTAATTTTCCTGAAGAGATCTCTAGCCTTTCCCATTCTGTTGTTTTCCTCTATTTCTTTTCATTGATCACTGAGGAATGCTTTCTCATCTCTCCTTGCTATTCTTTGGAACTCTGCATTCAAATGGGTATATCTTTCCTTTTCTCCTTTGCTTTTCACTTCTCTTCTTTTCACAGCTATTTGTAAGGCCTCCTCAGACAGCCATTTTGCTTTTTTGTATTTCTTTTTCTTGGGGATGGTCTTGATCACTGCCTCCTGTACAATGTCATGAACCTCCATCCACAGTTCTTCAGGTACTCTATCAGATATAATCCCTTGAATCTATTTGTTACTTCCAATGTATAGTCATAAAGGATATGATTTAGGTCATACCTGAATGGTCTAGTGGTTTTCCCTACTTTCTTCAATTTAAGTCTTAATTTGGCAATAAGGAGTTCATGATCTGAGCCACAGTCAGCTCCCAGTCTTGCTTTTGCTGACTGTATAGAGCTTCTCCATCTTTGGCTGCAAAGAGTATAATCAGTCTTATTTCTGTATTGACCACCTGGTGATGTCCATGTGTAGAGTCTTCTCATGTTGTTGGAAGAGGGTGTTTACTATGACCAGTGCATTCTCCTGTCAAAACTCTATTAGCCTTTGCCCTCCTTCATTCTGTACTCCAAGACCAAATTTGCCTCTTACTCCAGGTATTTCTTGACTTCCTACTTTTTCATTCCAGTCCCCTATAATGAAAAGATCATCTTTTTTGGTTCTAGAAGGTCTTGTAGATCTTTATAGAACCGTTCAACTTCAGCTTCTTCAGTGTTACTGGTTGGGGTATAGATTCAGATTACTGTGATATTGAATGGTTTGCCTTGGAAACGAACAGAGATCATTCTGTTGTTTTTGAGATTGCATCCAAGTACTGCATTTTGGACTCTTTTGTTGACTATGATGGCTACTCCATTTCTTCTAAGGGATTCCTGCCCATAGCAGTAGATATAATGGTCATCTGAGTTAAATTCATCCATTCCAGTCCATTTTAGTTCACTGATTCCTAAAATGTCAGTGTTCACTCTTGCCATCTCCTGTGTGACCACTTCCAGTTTGCTTTGATTCATGGATCTGACATTCCAGGCTCCTGTGCAATATTGCTCTTTACAGCATCGGACTTTACCTCCATCACCAGTCACATCCACAACTGGGTGTTGTTTTTGCTTTGGCTCTGTCTCTTCATTCTTTCTGGGGTTAGTTCTCCACTGATCTCCAGTAGCATACTGGGCACCTACCGACCTGGGGAGTTCCTCTTTCAGTGTCCTATCTTTTTGCCTTTTCATACTGTTCATGGGGTTCTCAAGGCAAGAATACTGAAATGGTTTGCCATTCCCTTCTCCAGTGGACAATGTTTTGTCAGAACTCTCCACCATGACCCGTCCATCTTGGGTAGCCCTACATGGCTCATAGTTTCATTGAGGTAGACAAGGCTGTGGTCCATGTGATCAGATTGGTTAGTTTTCTGTGATTGTGGTTTTCAGTCTGTCAGACCTCTGATGGAGAAGGATAAGAGGCTTATGGAAGCTTCCTGGTTGGAGAGAATGACAGAGGGGAAAACTGGGTCTTGTTCTGATGGGTAGGGCCATGCTCAGTAAATCTTTAATCCAATTTTCTGTTGATGGGTGGGGCTGTGTTCCCTCCCTGTTGTTTGACCTGAGGCCAAACTATGGTGGAGGCAATGAAGACAATGGAGACTCTCCTTGGAAAGGTCCCATGATGCACTGCTGCGCTCAGTGCCCCGACCCCGCAGCAGGTCACCACCAACCCACGCCCCCACCAGAGACTCCTGGACACTCATGGGCAAGTCTGGGCCAGTCTCTTGTGGGGTCACTGCTCCTTTCTCCTGGGGCCTGGGCACACAAGGTTATGTTTGTGCTTTACAAGAGTCTGTTTCCCCAGTCCTGTGTAAGTTCTGGCAGTTCTATGGTGGGGTTAATGGGGACCTCCTCCAAGAGGGCTTATGCCATACCCGTGTCTGCTGAATCCAGAGCCCCTGCCCCCACAAAAGCCCACTGCCTACTCATACCTCCACAGGAGACACCCAAACACAGCTCTGTCTCAGTCTCTGTGGGGTCTCTGGGTCCTGGTGCACACAAGATACGTTTGAGCCTTCTAAGCATCTCTGGAGAGTATGTGGTTTGATTCTAAACACGATTTTTCCCTGCTTACCATCTTGCTGGGGCTTCTCCTTTGCCCTTGAACATGGGGTATCTCCTCACAGTTGCTCCAGCACTACGCAGCTGCCGCAAACCACAAATTCTTTTCTCTTCAAGCTTTAGTAAAATAATCCAACACAAGGCTTAATTCATATCACTGGTAAGCACTCCAAAAAGCCAGCTTAGCCTTTGAGGAAGATCCACACTGAAGTGTCATGGTGAGCTTGCCACCATCCAGAACATTCTAGGCCGTTGGCCAGTCCAGGCTGGTTTCCATGGTTCAGTGTTGATATACTTGGACCCAGGCAGAACATTTTTCTTTTTGTTTTCTGGGGTTTTTTCCTCACCTAAAACTTTTGTGCATGTTTTGTTTCAGCTTCTGAAGGAGAGAGAGAGAGCTAGGAGCTTTTCTCTGATCATCTCCTGGTTTAAAGTCGCCGTCATGGGCGCCCTGGTGTTAAAGGCAGTTGCCGGGGTCCAGCTCCGGTGGATCCAGGGAATTCGAAAGGGAGATGGCTTCGGCGATCAAGATACAATAGAATTAAAGATATAAAGAGTGATCAAATGAGGATAGCTCAGTGAGAAAATTCAGTGGAGAAAAGAGACTGAATAACTTGGTTTATGTGGAAAGCTAAAAAAATTCCAAGACAAGGAATTTGTGTCGCCTACGTAGGCCGCAGGCGTCCTCCCGTTCTCCTGAAGGAGAGGAGACACTAAGGCCTCCCCGGTCAGATCTTAGAAGCCCAGGCATAATTAGTAGGCTTGATGAGCCTCCACGCTCCAGATGGGAATTCAGCCAGAAGGTGAGAGAAAGAACGACATGGGGAGACCAAGCTTCGGTGAACAAGGCCTGCACTTTATTTTCCAAAGTAGTTTTTATACCTTAAGTTGTGCATAGAGGATAATGGGGGAAGGGGTAGGGTCAGCAGTAAGCCAGGCTTTCTTCCTGCAAACTTATCATATACAAAAGTTTAAGTGAATTGCATCATCTTCTGGCCAAGAGGCCTGTTAACATTTTATGACCCTTTCTTCAGAAAACTTATTTTTCTCTAAAGGTGATTATTTACAGTCAGGCGCCACCCTCCGAAAGCATTAGATAAAGTTGCATTCCTATAGGGCAAAAGTGTGGTGGGCTATAACAAGAAGAGAATTAACTCAACGGTCCAAGGTTACAAACACTAAAGCTGCTACTTACATTCCTATACACCAATTATATTAATCAGTACACTGCCAGGGACACAGCAGGTAAGGGATATGGAAACTTAGCAGCAAACATTGGCCCAACAAGTGAAAAACCCTTCACCAATACAATTTCTAATCAATCTTTTAAGTGCTCAAAGGAATCTGTATTTAGACAGTTTAGGATTCTCATGCCTCTCACGGTTGGGAGGCTCTGAACAATCACATGTGGCCGGAAGAACCTATTCAGGCAGGCTAGAGGACTTCCAAAGGAGTTTGTAGGTTGAAACACTTGTTACGCCCAGGAACTTTATTAACTGGAGCTGTAAGTTAACTCTTTTCCAGAGAGAGATGGCGGGGGACAGCTCCCCGTAAAGTCAGAGGTGTAGGTGAGAGCACAAAGCAGTGAAGTAGGCAGACTCTGGTTTTGGGGGCAGGTGCTCGAGAATTCCCAGGGGGACTCCTGACGCCCCATTCCGCCTTTGCATATGCTGAGTCTCCTTCCTCATGACCTTTGCCATGGGTGGAGTTCCTCACGCTGGCTCCCGGCAGGCAGTGATGGGCTGGGGTCTTCTCCCATTCACTCTCACTTCTGCTCCTGTTCCCTTTGCTGGGAATTCTTTTCCTAAGTTAAAGGCAATATCCCCTGCAGCCACTAATGAGAAACCCTGTAGCAGTCTTCTGTCTTCCTCTTTCTCAGTTTTCACATTCGATCAACAACCTCTTCTCGCCAATTTTACCCTCAAATGCACCCAAACCTCCACCTCTCCCAGTGCCTCTGCCCCCTGCCTGCTGGGCCCACCACGCCTCAGCTGACCTTGATGCCCTTGTTTATTGCAATGGCCTCTGATTGGTCTCCCCACCTTCAGCTTCTCTGGTTCCAATCCATTTTCTGTGCTTTACTCGGTATGTCTTAAAGAAAGACTGTTCCACTCCCCAGTTTGCAAGTGGACAGTTTCTCTTCAGCCACAGGACAAAGGTCAGTCTTCTCAGAAGACACACAAGGTCCTTTTGCACTGACTCCAGCTTGCTCTCCCGCTTTCGCCGCTTGCTTCCAGGACACACCTGCCCTACAGTCACACGAGTCTCCCGCCTCTTCTGCAGGGACTCAGCCCTCTGTCCTTCAAAGCACAAAGTGCACAGGCACCCTTGACGGTGGCTCCCTCTGCCCGGAGTCTTGTGAACCTGCCTCAGGCCTGGAAACTCTCAGTTCATCCATCAAGACTCAGCTCGGCAGGCGCTTCTTCCAGGAAGCCTTCCTGGAAATCCCCAGAAGAACCTGGTTGGATCATCCTTGAATGAGCATCTTTCCCACCTGGCTCCGAGCTCCCCAGGGATGGCCTCTCCTTCCTCACCCTTCCTCCCATTTCTGCAACTGAGCATGGCACACAGTACCAGCCACTGGGTCATGTCACCTTAACTAAATGTGAACAAACACATTCTCCATTCAGAGAAATCAGGAGTCAGCACCACGAACACCTGTTTCTCAATGATTGGTCTCCTCTATAACTTCTTGAAAGACCTTGGAGTTCAGTGTGAGCGAAGGGGTTATTCAAACGTCTCATTGGGAAGATGTGACTTACAAGTTTGGGCTGAAATAAAATCAAATTGAAAAAAAAGTAGTCATCCAGGACTTAGTTTTTGTCTAAAAATATAAACCATGACATGGATACAAATGTATTCATTTTTCTTAAATAGTTCTTATCACTTAAGAGATGAGGCCTGTTAAAGCACTCGGCTATGCCAACATGGCACTGATTACAGAATTTCTAATTGGTATAGATGTAGTCTAGAAGAAGGGACAGACCCTGCTGGCATTAAGCGTTTCTGTCAAGACATTTCTGAGAATATGGAGAAGCAAAATGTGATAAGAAACCCAGGCAGTCTTTCTATTTTCCAAGTTATTTACAAGATCAGCAAATAGCGATGTTTATTCAGCATATACTATGCATGAGGCAAGTTTCTTGGGGCTGGAAGTGAGGAGAAAGACAAAGAGAAAACAGACACATCTCTGTTTTTAAGGAGAGTGTGTGAACTCTATAGCTGTTTCCCTCTCCAGGGGATCTTCCCAACCCACGGATGGAACTCAGGTCTCCCGCATCGCAGGCAGATTCTTTACCAGCTGAGCCACCAGGGAAGGCCGACAGACGTTTAGTACGGTGAAATATAAATTTTCAAATATTTGGATATTGCACAGTCTATTCAAAAGCTATTTCCGTTCAGCTTGTCCAAAAGCCACTTTTTAATTTCAATCCCAGTTTCTGTTTCTCCTAAAAAGTAAGATTGGTGGACGTGATATAACATATGCAGAGTCACCCAGAATGAGTGGCCATGACAGAGGCTTCCAGCGGCATTTATTCAGGACTGAATTGAGCCCGTTGTTACTGCCTGGGATCCGCAGACAAGAGACACGGGAGCTTATGACAAGAGACATGAAACTGAAGAATGCCCAGGGCTCTGCCAGACAGGTTCTGATAATGTGAGAACAGAAGGTGATGTCAGCTGGGATTTTCTTACATGTCAAACTCGTGCCAAAACCCGGAAAGTCACCTTGACTTCTCCCACTTGCCCTGGCAACTTGCTGCTTGGTTCTGAAGAACCGTCCACCGATACCCTGCAACCATGTCTGAGACCCATTCTCTGGGCCTCCATCCTTAACACTCCTAGCCTGAAAAATAAAATAGTCTTATTTTCTGTCCAGACTGTTTCAACCATTTCCCAGTGGGCTGCATTATCGCCAGAGTTGTCTTTTAAAAATGAGAAGCTAGTCCTTTGTTCTTCTGCTTAAACCCAAGCAATGATTCTCCTTTGTCTATAGGATAAATTCACATCCGGAACGTGACAGCAGATGCTTCATGGCACCTTCCGGGATTATCTTCTCCAAATCCCTCCCCCCAGCCTCCTCCCTTATCTTTTGCTGTTGCTGTGATCAGTGGCTCAGTCAGGTCTGACTCTTTGCGACCCCATGGACTGTAGCCCGTCAGACTCCTCTGTTCATGGGATTCTCCAGGCACGAATACTGGAGTGGGTAGCCGTTTTCTTCTCCAAGGGATCTTCCCGACCCAGGGCTTGAACACACATCTCCCACATCTCCTGCATTTACTGAACCGCCTGGGAGATCCCCAGGCTTGAATGGTTCAGAGCATAGCAGTGTTTTAGGAGGCTGGCTCTGGTGCAAGCTGATCTACCGGAGATGAAGGTACCTGGGTATCTGTGACCAAGAGGGTGTTCTCTGGAGCCTCTGCCATGCACAGGTTGGAGGTCAGAGCCTGGCCCCTTAGGCAGCACTGTCCATTTTAACCTGTGTCAGGATCTCCCCGGGGGAGAGATCTTGTTCACAGACTCCTGGGCTGCACCCTCGAGCTTCTGATTCAGGTGGAGGGATGTGGACCCTACAGGGCCATCATCAAGCCGGCCACACCTACCCTGAGCTGTCAAAGCAGGCTGCTATTGAACAAGGACCCACTGGCATCATCTCCCATGGGGATGGTGGTGTGTCACGCTCACAACCCCAGGAGCAGTCAGGCCTCTGGGGCTGTTTTCAGAAGCAAAGGAAAGTAAGTTATTTCATGGAGTTTATCCAGGATTCATGGAGAAGGCAATGGCACCCCACTCCAGTACTCTTGCCTGGAAAATCCCATGGATGGAGGAGCCTGGTAGGCTGCAGACCATGGGGTTGCGAAGAGTCGGACACGACAGAGCGACTTCACTTTCACTTTTCCCTTTCATGCATTGGAGAAGGAAATGGCAACCCACTCCAGTGTTCTTGCCTGGAGAATCCCAGGGATGGGGGAGCCTGGTGGGCTGCCGTCTATGGGGTCGCATAGAGTCAGACATGACTGAAGAGACTTAGCAGCAGCAGCATCCAGGATTCAACTCTCACCATTTAATAAAGCCAGACAAGGTCTATTAGATCTACAGCAGTTGAGACTTGAGGAGTGTCACTGTGCCTATCAGCGGGACCAATGGCTGATCACTTTCAGGAAATCTTGGGTGTTTTTGAAAGAGTACCCCTAGAAAGAAGGACTCGCGAGGGCTGGTGACACAAATTGTCCCCTGCATTCGGAGCCTTCGCAGGTGCCTAAGGGTTCTGTAAACTGCAGGGGAGAGAAAAGTTGCCTGAGTTTGCAAGAAATGAACTTTAGATACTGCCATGTTGTATATAACCTATCCCACTGGCCTCCTTCAGTTAGAGGCTGAACCCAAGAATCCTTCAAGTACGTGTTTAGTCTCAAGTCATGACTAGATTATTTGACCATTTAAGCACCGCCTGAAATGTAATGCTGCAGACGCGTCTCTTGAGAAATCATCATTTCTAGTCCTGTAAGTGTGATATGGGACTTCCCTGGTGGCATGGTGGTAAAGAATCCCCTGCCAGTGCAGGAGATGCAGGGACTCGGGTTGATCCCTGGGCCGGGAAGATCCCATAGAGGAGGAAATGGCAACTCACTCCAGTATTCTAGCCTGGAAAACCCTGTGGACAGAGGAGCCTCACAGGCCGCAGTCCATGGGGTCGCAGAGTCAGACACAAATGCGTGCGTGCACACACACACACACAAGCATGACACGAGGCCCAGCGTCCATCGGCGTGGGTCCCATTCTCTTTTTCACTTGCTGCTGCACTGCAGTCGTCCTTGCTCTGCCCTGGGCACACACAGCCTGATGTATCTGGAGTACAGTCCCGGGGGAGGGGTGCAGTCCCAGGGGAGGGGTGCAGTCCCGGGGCAGGGGTGCAGTCCCGGGGGAGGGGTGCAGTCCCGGGGCAGGGGTGCAGTCCCAGGGGAGGGGTGCCGTCCCGGGGGAGGGGTGCAGTCCCGGGGCAGGGGTGCAGTCCCGGGGGAGGGGTGCAGTCCCGGGGCAGGGGTGCAGTCCCGGGGGAGGGCTGGGGGAGGACCACTGCTGCATCAGTGGCAGGCTCGTGTCCTTTGAACCCGGTAGTGAGGTTTCACATGCTGCTGATCTCCCTGGATAAACACCCATCTATTGCAGATCAGCCTCTCTTCTCAGATGGATGACGTTTTGCCTTTATCTAAACAGTCTCTATTTATAAATCTCCTTTATTCATTTCAATAAGCCACAGAGTGTAACTCCCAGGTGGGGACGCAAAGCAAAGCCTTAAATGGAAGGGCAGAGATGGTCACCAGGATGCAGAGCACACGAGGTGATAACCTCGGAGGGAGAGGGAATGTTTCACAGAGGCACCAGCACCGGGAAGAGCATATACATTAGAATGCTAACGAATCCCTCCTTCAGGCTAAGAAGGTAGGCTGAATTTCAATATGCACTCTGCACTTAGCCTATTCCGAGAACTAACATTCCTACTGAGTATCTGTTGAACCTGCCATTGGATTTCAGGAGCGTCAAACAGCTTTGTTCCTGGTGTCCCCAGACGGGGCTCACCTTTCCGTCAACATCCTGACCATACCTACATGCGTGGCCTACGCTGGGGAAAAGGGTAGAGAGATTTGTAAGGATAGTTATTTACTTATTCATCTTTACAGCTGTTTTTTCTTTTAAATGAGCACATTTTCTGGGTAATGCTGCCTTCATGTTTTCCTTTACTGTGTTTGAGGCTGTTGCCTTGGCTACGGGAAACACTGATGCTGATAAATTGCATTTCACATCTAAGACAATCGAAGTTTCTGGCAGGGTGGACATTTATATAATGTTCTTTGCCACAGGCAAACCTTTTTTTCTGAGGGGTTTGAAGATTCTTTTCTTCTCTCTACGAAGAAGGAAATCTTGATACATCTCCAATTACCCTCAGCTGAGACGTTTGATCTCATGATTATTCAAGAAGCCCAGTGGCGTGGTTCTCTCACAGACTTAATGCCTCACTGCCGTCTCCCCACTTGTCTCATCCCTTTAGGTTCAAGGGAGAAGGTTCTCCATTTTGACAGGGAACCTTGGTGCTCTGATGGAGCAGAGCTGGGCAGAGGACCGCACAGCATCAGATCTAATCAGAGGAGGGCACAGCATCAGATCTTCTGGCGACGCATCAGATCTAATTCTGCCCTCTCTTTCCACTTTGCCTTTGCTCAAACAATGCTGCATGCCTCAGGATTCCACAGAGAACACGTCTCTAAGTGTCAGTGATGTGAGGAGCGCTCACAGATACATCTGCCTTCCTGCCCTCACAAGCGAGCCCGCAGCAATGTCGGTTGTGCATCCACACGCTCCTGGGCAGGGGCGCCCAGAGTCCAAGCTGGGTCGTGGTTCAAGGTCCGTGCTGCGGGAGGACCGGGGCCTCGGGTCCTGCAGTCACAGGGCTCATTTCCACCATGAGAGCAGGGCTCCCCACAGATCCCCGGGGGAGCACATCTAGACCGCGCTCGTGGGAGCTGGCGGCTGGACCGAGGAGGCACGGCAGGGCCATCCAGGGCAGAGCAAGATTGGAGGTCCCGAGAGAGGGCAGGTCTTACGTCTCCTCCCCCGGACTCTCAGCTGCCCGGGAGGCTCCGTCCACCGCAGCCTCCTCACTTCGGGCAAGACGATCCCCCTCTCGTTCACCCAGTGCCGGTGCCTCAGCTCTGTCGTAGTTAATAGTCTCTCCAGTTGTTTGAAAAATTATATTTAATCACGATCTGGTACCTCACTGATGTGCTACATGGCCCAGGGAAATTGTTTGTTTTTTTCTCCTAGGACTGCTCTTTCCCAAGTGGCCCTCTGTGTATCTATTTATTCTTAAAGCTTCTATTTCTTCCTCAGAGAACTGCAAAAGGGATCCAATTTCATTGTGAAATCTAGTGGGAGGGATAAACAAACTTCAAATTTCACTTACTGAACTCGGCGATGAGCATTTGTGACAAACATCTCCACTCATAAATGGGTACTTTTCTGCGCTTTCCTATAATCAAATAGTAAGCAATTTTGAAACCCCTAGCAGGTCATCAGCAACGGTATTTTGGTGCAAAGAGTGAACAGAGGCGTCTGCCTGCTGGCTGGCACCCCGCACATCAGAAGACATTGTGTCCAAGAGCGTCAGCCCACAGTTAGAGGGCCTCCTCGGGTCACGGGGATGGTGATGGGTGGCGGGGGGCCCTGTGTGATAAACACGCTGCTCTGCTGTCTGATGATGCTGTTTCAGCTCTAAGAAACAGCATTGCAGATAGGAGTGAAAAGCGCCGAGTAGAAATTCAAGTCAGTGGGCGCCCTGGCCGAGGAGGACTCTCAAAGTCACAGAACGTGAGGGCTGGGCGGGACCCCAGGTCTGAACCTGGAGGGGTATGTCTGCGAGTGGGGACCTGGGAACCGGGCCGGAGAGGCGGCCTGGCCAGGGCCCCAGCTCATCAGGAGGGGCGCAGGGACCAGGGCCTGACCTCCAGCCCCAGTCTCTCCTGCCCTTCCCTCCCTGGTGCGCACCCAGTGTCCCCGCGCCTGGCTGGTCACCCTCCAGGGGAATGGCCGTCTGGAAAAGGCCCACCGCAACCTTCTCCATTTCCAAGCCAGCGGGAGCCAGCAAGGGTGAGGCGAATGCTGGGGACCCCAGGCCTGTAAGCAGGACGTTGGCCCCGTGTCTGCACTCAGGGCTCCTGCCCCAGGGAAAGACCCCGCTGTGGGCCCCACTGCCCCACCTGTGAGAGCCTGGGCTCAGCGGGCCTGCCTCGGCCTCCCAGCCCCTCACTGTTGTGGACCAAGCCGGCCGGCGGCGAACATGGCTGGGTTTTGGGAGGTGGTGATTGTGGCTGTGCGCTGGGGTTGAGGGGCACAGCTCTGCCTCCAGATCTCCCGGGCCTGCTGGGCACTTCAGAGTCGAACCATGTGGGCAAACGGCTCAAGCCCCACGGCCTCATTCCTCGCGTGTGCGGTGCTCAGCCTGGGGCCCGGCTAGCCGGCCCTCAGACAGTAACAGTGACCATGATGACCCTGTGTACTGCGGCCCGCGGCTCTGGGCGCCTCCAGGCAAGGATACTGGGGTGGGCTGCCGAATGATGCTTATCCTAGGGGCTTGTCCAGTGCTTTTGGAGTGTTTTGGTTTTAGGAAGCTTTGATTCAGAAGAAGGGAGGAGGAGAGAACAGAGACCCCAGGGCAGAGGCTGGAAGAGGCCAGGGTCACTCGGCTCCTCTCTAGGAGGCCCTGGGTGGGGGACACTCAGCTCGAGTAACTCTTAGGCTGAGAGGGCCCATCAGACGTGTATGTGTGACTCTCAGCTACCCGCCCCCCCCACACACACACACTGCTTGTGTAGCCTCACGTCCACCAATTCCAGCTGGCTGGGAAAAGTGTCGGCACAAGACCGCAGGCCAAAGCAGAGACCCGGGCGTGGCGCGGCCGCGTGGCTTCAGTTGTCAGGACTGATTCTTTTCCTTACTCGATGCTTCTATTAATCAACATTAGTTGTTTCCTGTGTTTGACATAACTTAATGAGCATGGGTAACAGGCAGGGGCCCATCAGGACTGAGGCCTGGGGTAAGCGATGCCGACTCGGCGTCAGAGACGTAAAACGCAGATCGGGAGCTGTGTGTGCGTGTGGTATGTGGGTGGTGTGTGTGGATGGTGTGTGTGCGTGTGTGTGGGTGGTGTGTGTGTGGATGGTGTGTGTGCGTGTGTGGGGGTGGTATGTGGGTGGTGTGTGTGTGGATGGTGTGTGTGGTGTGTGTGTTGGGGGTGGGTGGTATGTGTGTGTTATGTGTGTTATGTGTGGGGTGTGTGTGGGTAGTGTGTGTGTGTGTGTGTGTGTCTGTGTGTGTGGAGTCTCTACAGGAAGTGCTATGGCTACAGGCAGAGCAGCAAAGGGAAGAAGCCGGGGCACCTGGGAACCCGGGGGCTTGGGGGTGACCCTGCAGAGCTGTCTCAGGCCTAGGGGTGCCCACTGGTCTCTGGGCTCTGAGGGGCATTGGCTACCCATGGGGGCATCTAAAGGGACCCAGGGGGCTGCTCCATGGTGCAGGAAGCCTGCCAGGTGGGCACAGGTGCTCCTGGGACAGACAGCCCTGGGCGGGACAGATAGCACTCTGCGGGGAGAAGCCTTCCTGCCTGGTTGCCGAGGAGCAGGGAAGAGCAGGGGGACGTCCAGAGCCCAGGGAGGGGTGCGGCTGGGGGCGGCTGGCCTTGGGGAGCATGGGGTGTAGGGATTGCCCCACTGTGGAGGGCAGAGCAGGGCTGCGGGCTGGGGGTCTGAAGCAGAATCTGGCCTCCATTCCCAACGCCAAGTTACATCTCAGAGACTGAGTACTGGGTGAGGTGGAAGAGAATAGCTTTGCTGGGTGGCCAGGCAAAGGGGCCCAGTGGGTTCATGTCCTCACAGACGCAGGTCCCGCCTGGACAGGGCAGTGAGAAGTTTGTCCATTATAGTTCAGAGAGTATGTGATCAGCGCGTGGGCTTTACTCTGGTTGGTGGGGAGGTAAGTGGGAGTCAGCATCACCAACCTTCAGATTCCACCTGGTCTGGGGCCCACGTGCTGGCGGGCAGCAGACAACTTACCTCTCCCACCTCGTGGGGGCGTCAGTTCATCTGGAAAACAAAGATACTGTGCTGTGCACCCCTGAAGGCCAGGACCCGCCCCCCGAGGCTGGCTATTGTTCCTTCATGGCTCCTCCCGTATCTCTGCGTCCCCTTGCTGCCCTGATGAGCAACTGTTTGAATGTGACTGATGGAAGTCAGGGACGATCAAGGAGACCGAATGAAGCCTGTTTCCTGTAATGGAGAAATGGGGGGCGCAGAAAGGCTTTGCACCGAGAGCCCTACGGGGCCCTGCTTGGTTTGAGGTCCAGCGGGTAACCAGCAAGGTGCTCCTGTGAGCTCACCTCCCTGAACCACGGGGTCCTTGCTAACAAGGGAGCAACCTGCGCCCCACCCCGCGCCTGTCACCTCCACTCTAAGTAAACTCCGTCTGCCGCCGTGTTGCCATTTCTCTGCTTTTCGTGTCTGTGTGGGTACCTAAAGCATATTTAAAAATTTTTAGTTTTTATCTTTACCAAAAAAAGAGGTAGAAATGTTGAAAGCAATTGAATCCATTCTTTTAATTTAGAATTATATGTCTGTGACTGCGGTGTTTCTACATTCTTTGCCTGGATGCCCCAGTTCTCTCCTCCACTGGGATCCTTTGGGTCTTGTTCATCATCTGTGAGGCTCTGAAAGCCCGTTTTGACCAAGTCTCCCCAGATAGTCAAGAATTCCGTGGGGCTTATATGCCTAGAAATAGAGCTGCAGTGGGGCAAGGCATGCATCTCCTATTTCAGGAGAAAATTCCCAACTATTTTCCAAAGCAGTTACAGCCACTTTCCCTCCTCCAGGGACATATGGAGGAGCCAGTGGAGCTGCATTGGTCTGACGCGGGTGTGGCCAGGTGTCCTCGTCTACTGCGGGCTGGGGGGCAGTGGGCCCCCTGTGGCCGTGGTCAGCCGGCCCTGGCCCCCAAGGGTCAGGCCTTGTTCCCGCAGCATTTCCTCCTCTGCTCACCGTCTGGGTCACTTTCTGCTGGGCGCCGCTTTCCGGGATGATCTGCGTGTGCTCCTTGTTCATCCCAACACCAGCCCCCTGTCAGTGCCAAGAATAGCTTCCTCCAGGCTGAAACCTGCCTTTGCATTTTCTTGTCTCAGAAACTGGGGCATGAGCTCCCACGTGCGGTGATGATCTGAGCTCATTCCCCTGATCCCATTCCTGGAGGGGAGGCGCCCTGGGAGGCAGGGACAGCCCCGTCTCCATCGCTGCTACCAGCCCTGAGGGACAAAGACCAGTGCTGTCCCGGTCTTGAGAGAACGTGGAGGTTAGAGTTAGGATCTGGAACTGGTTGGAACCATTCGACTGGAGTCCTGGTCCTCCTGATTTTGGCATTTCTTCACTGTCTCCCAGCTGCATATTTCTCCATGGGAAACAGGGAAGATGAAATTTCAAATGAAATGACATAAAGCAATACTGGCTTAGCGACAGGGAAAGAGGAGTAAACGCAGGCCAAAGGTGGCTCGTTGGAGACAGTGAGAAAGACGGCTCACATGTGCTCTGGGCACTGCCCACCTGCCAGGCAGAAAGGACTTACACCTTCTCACAAACTGTATGGTCAGCACCCATGGGACACGTGAGGAACCCTCTTTCTAGACCCTGAAGGTATTAAGAGCTGCAGACCTAGCTGTTATCTGTCCTAGCTCATAAAAATCATGGGCTTCCCAAGTGGTGCCAGTGGTAAAGAACCCTCTTGTCAACGCAGGAGACGTAGGAGATGCAGGTTCAATCCCTGGGTGGGGAGGATCTCTGGAGAAGGGTGTGGCAACCCACTCCAGTGTTCTTGCCTGGAGAATCGCATGGACAGAGGAGGCTGATGGGCTACAGTCCATGGGGCCACAAAGAGTCAGACACGACTGAGCACGCACACACACACAAACAAAATATCACATGTTTCCAAATCGTGGGAATGGAGACAGCATCTGCTTGTGTCATCCTTGAGTGAGATCATAAAGAAACATTCCAAAGATCAAGACTCTAGAAGCTTCCCAAAATCTCAGTTACCTTCAGTTTGACAGCAAGAAATCAGAGGAATCGGGTTTTAAAATTGCTTCTGATACACAAATGGTCCAGTTGAACCTCTGGAGCCAGAGAACCAGAGCTTAAGACACATAATCCTCTCTGGTTTCAACGGCCCCATTCATCAGCCCTAAAGAACCTGAGCAAGAAGCTCCAATGAGCCTGGAAGGTACGACTCCTCCCCTTTGGTAGTCTGGGGGAGCCTGGGTGCAGCACCACCTAATCCATCAACCAGCAAAGTAGGCTGTGAGCCTCTTGGGCAGTCTCTGCCTCCATGAGTATGTGTATTTAAGCAAATGAATGTGCAGATGGATGGAGGGAAGTGAGCAGGGGTGGATGGATAGATGGATGAAGGATGTATGGGTGAGTGGATGGATAGATGGACAGATATGTGCATAGGTAGGTGGTGTGATTTGTGTGTGAGTGCACACAAGAGGGGATTGGTGGATGGATGAATAGATGGTCAGATAGATGGATGGACCGATGGATGGATGAAGGGACAGATGGATACAGAGACGGATGGATTTGTGAGTGGTAGATAAATGGATGGATGGATATAATGGATGGATAGATGAATAGATGGCTAGATAGATGGCTGGCTGGCTGGATGAATAGATGGATAGATGAAGGGACAGATGGATGCAGAGATGGATGGATTTGTGAGTGGTAGATAGATGGATGGCTATAGATGAATGCGTATAGACGGATGGTTGGCTGTATGCATGCACACACGGGTGGGTGGATGGATGAATAGGTGGAGAGAGGGAAGGGTGAGGGAGGGCCAGGGTTTTTCCCAGGCACTCTATGGGCCCCTCTCACCTCAAAGAGGCTTGTCTGGGCTGTCTTCCTCCTCTCCACACCTGGGAAATGATCCTTTAAGAACTTCAACACTTGTGATCTTGCCCTACTTTCTACTTCTTCAAACAGAGCATCGGAGTGTCAGGGGGAATGGAGGCAGCTGACCTCCACTCAGAGGGAAATCTGCCTGGATTGAGAAGTCAAGCCATGGTCTGGGGCCAGGAATTCTGTGAAACACACCCTTGCTTTCTGATCTATCTCCGCGTGAGCCCGCCTACTGCTTCTCCCAAAGAAAAGGTAATGTGAATGAAATCTCAGTCCTCAAATGGAGTGGATTCAGGAGACTCCTACGGGGTTCTCTCTGTGAGAGAGCAGTCAGGTTGCCGCTATACAGGCAGGTGGAACCCAAGGACACACACTTTGCAGTTAAGGGACCTCCGGCCACCACGGCCAGGGGGCAGTGCCGAAGGCCAGCTGTCCTCCTGGGCCCTCCAGAGGGGACTCGCTCTCTCCACTTGAGGATGGATCAAGGTTGTATCACCCAGGGGTAGTGGAACAAGACCAGTATTTGGATCAAGCACATGGACCTCAGACCTTAGACCATTCTCTCCTCAAGCTCACAGTCCAGTCAATGATCTGAGCTGGTCACCGAGGGCCCAGGGACCAGGGGACGTGGCCCAGTGACGGTGACTCCCGAAGGCCATCGTCACCCACTTCCTGAGCAGAAGCAGAGCTCCGGCATCAGCAAGAACGCAGACCCAGGAGCGACACCCTGAGTCTGGTGACTCTGCGGTCCTGGTGACCCCCACACTGCATGCGTTACCACCTGCTGCTGGCTTTCTGTGGGACAGCAAGCTCCTCTGTTGGAAGGACATGGGCCTCTCATTGTGCCGAGCCCAGCAGAGTCTGGCCTTGTGGAGAGGCACCATCTGAAGCACCAGCCCCTAGGAGCACACAGGCTCACCAGCCCTGGAGAGGCTGGGGGAGTCCCCTGGCTGACGTGGGGGGCCTGGAACACGCCTGCCCTGCCCAGTTGGGTCACTGTCTGAGGCCAGCATCCCACAGGCAGCTCTGCCCAGGGAGGAACAAGGGAGGAAAGGGACTCAGGTTGTGGAAGCCCGTGCCTGGTTCTTGGAGGGATTCTGAGGTCTCATAATGGAAACAGAAGCCAGCATTTAACTTCAACATCTGTCTAAATAACAGACTAAAAATGAGGCTAAGGAAGATGAACCAGAATGATTCCTCAGCCATTATAACTCAAGTAATAACCGTGCATCACGTGTTGATGGGAATAACACCGTCCCGCACCCGGTGGCTAGCACCGCGGTCTGTCTTCCAGGGCTATTTTCTTCTTGCACAGATAATTCCTCCTGTGTCTGCTGCCCCTGTGCCCCTCCTGCCCCCCCGCAGGAGGCTGGGGGGACTCCTCGGGCTCCCTGGCCTGACATGACAGCACCGATTGCCCTCAGTCTGGCATCTCTTTACCAAGCCTGCAGACCTCGCACTGAGCCAAAGATGATAAAGGGTCCCAGAGGACGTGGTTGCTTTTTCATACAATCCCTCTTGCTCTGGGCAGGTGAGAGAAAGTATAAAACATCAAAACACACTAGGTCACCGTGTAGCCAAAACCAGGGGAAGGAGAGAATGCACATGTGGTGTGAAAGAGGAGGGCGAAGAAGGGGCGTTGATGGGGGCGGGGACCCCGAGTTGCCACCAGTCCACATGAAGGGGAATGCGTTTTCCAAGGGCCAGCCTGGGGTCCCCGCTCTGACAGCCCCGTCTTCTTGGCAGGGGTGAGCAGCTCAGTGTCTAAAAAGGAAAAATGAAGTGAAGTCGCTCAGTCATGTCCGACTCTTTGTGATCCCATGGACTGTAGCCTGCCAGGCTCCTCCATCCAGGGGATTCTCCAGGCAAGGATATTGGAGTGGGTGGCCATTTCCTTCTCCAGGGTATCTTCCCCACCCAGGGATCGAAGCTGGGTCTCCCGCATTGCAGGCAGACTCCTTGCCCTCTGAGCCACCAGGAAAGTCCTAGAAAGGAAAATATCCTCTAAAATGTGTCCCACTCGGCCTAATTGTGAGTGGAGGGTCCCAACCACAGCCCTGGGTCCTGTGTGTCTGGCACATCCCTGGTGGGCACACCCCCGGTGGGCAGGGGTCTGCCTTGTGGTCACTCCCAGCCCAGGCTCACCACCCCTCCTGGGTGGATGCTGGGCCTGTTGGTGCTTCTGCAGCCCCATATTCCCCACCCCGGGGTCCCAGGCCCTCTCCCCTGAGCATCCTTGACTGGCTGTCTCCTCCCTTTATAGTATGAGCTCCGAGGCCGAGGCCCTGCCACAAGGATTTGGGCTGTCCTCGCTCCAGAACCCTGCCCGGCGCACAGTAGGCACAACAAAAGCTCTTTGGTGAGGGGGCTGTGGGGACAAGCGTGGGTCATCGGACTTGCGCTCTTACCCACGTGCTTCTGGGCGAGCAGAGGACGTGGTCAGGCTGGTGGTGGGGCGGGTGTGGCTCCCAGGCTCTCTCAGCCTCATGAGCTAGTAGCTTCGTTGAGCTGAGTGGCCGAGTCAAAATTGAGCTCAGCAACTTCCCTGGCGCTCCGGGGGTCAGGACTCCACCTCCACATGCAGGGGCTGTGGCTTCAGTCCCTGATCGGGGAGCCAACACTCCTCTAGGCTGAGAAAACCAAAACCAAAAAAATGGAAGCGATATTATATTAATAACAAATTCAATAAAAACTTTAAAAATGGTCCACATCAAAAAGCAGAATCATTAAAAAATGCCCCAGTAACTTTTGAGAAAAAGTTGAGCTCAAGACACAAATTCCTCCAGGAATGACGGCTCTAGCCTGTGCTCTACTTTCTAATCAAAGTAGGGAGCTGAAGGCTCACAGCATGGCTTTGTATTAATAGTTTGGTACTTCTAAAACATTTTTATGTTCTTCCTCTGCTTTTTAAAAAATTTATCTTCTATTGGAGTATAGTCATTTACAATGTGCTAGTTTCCGGTATACAACAGAGGATTTCAGTTATACACGCACACACGTGGACACCGTCATGCTGTTCATGGGGTTCTCAGGGGCTCATGGGGCTCCAATACTTGGGCCACCTGATGTGAAGAGCCAATTCATTGGAAAAGCCCCTGATTCTTGGAAAGATTGAGGGCAGGAGGAAAAGGGGCAGTAGAGGATGAGATGGTTGGATGGCATCGCCTACTCAAAGGACACGAACTTGGGCAAACTCTGGGAGATAGTGAGGGATAGAGAGGCCTGGCATGCTGCAATCCACGGGGTCACAAAGAATCAGACATGACTGAGCGACCTAAGAACAACAATACATGTATCTGGGTTTCCCAGGCGGCGCTAGTGGTAAAGAATCATCTGCCAATGCAGGAGACATGAGACGTGGTTCGATCCCTGGGTGGGAAAGATCCCCTGGAGGAGGGCACAGGAACCCACTCCAGGATTCTTGCATGGAGAATCCCAAGGACAGAGGAGCCTGGCGGGCTACAGTCCAGGGGGTCGCAGAGTCAGACACGACTGAAGGGACTTAGCACGCATACACGCATACACACGTATCTATTCTTTGATTCTTTTCCCATGTGAGTTTTTACAGAACACTGGGTACAGCTCCCTGTGCTGCGCAGTAGGCAGAACCCTACTGTTGGTTATCATACGCAGGAGTGTGTACATGGTAATTCCAAACCCCTAATTTAGCCCTTCCCACTTCTAGTTTGGTACGGAAACACTTCCTCAGGCCTAGGTGTGGAAGATTGGGGGAATCTTTGGGCAGGCCTGACCCTTCATAGACACATGCACACACACACAGGCACACACAGCTGCACACACATGTCTTTCCATCTTGGTTCTCCAGCTGCCAGCTGGTGGGAATGTCCTGGAGACAGGTCACTGACATGAAGAAGCTGTGTCTGCTGGGTCCATGATAAACGTACTCTGGTTCCCCACGACCCTATGCATTTTTGCTAGTCATCTTATTTCAGGGGCCACAGGGAAAATGGCCTGCAGTTAACACTCTCACCTGAGGAAGTGAGGAAAGGTTATCTCTACGGCAGAGGCTGCCGTGGGCTGTGCAAGTTAGGAGGGCAGATCGTGTCCACTCAGAACAGCCCACACGGGTTTCAGGTAAGCCTCCACTTGTTTTTGCTTGGTCACTAAGTCATGTCTGACCCTTTGTGACCCCAAGGACCATAGCCCACCAGATTCCTCTGGCCATGAGATTTCCCAAGCAAGAATACTAGAGTGGGTTGCCATTTTCTTCTCCAGGGGATCTTTTCAACCCAGGAATCAAACTTGCGTCTCTTGTGTCTCCTGCATTGAAAGGCACGTACTTTATCTGCTGAGCCGTTGGGGAAGCACAGTCAGTTCAGTTCAGTTCAGTCGCTCAGTCGTGTCTGACTCTTTGCACAAGCCATCACTATTTTTGCCGAAGCCGAAGGAGCAACTCTATGCAATAAAAAGAAGCACCGGTCTGTTCAAGCTTAGGGTCTACTTACGAGTATTCTAGCCTGGAAATATAACTTCTTACACTCTCACTGATTAAATAAAGGGTCTGAGGGTTTTTTCGCTTAGCATTTCAGATTTTTCTTTTAAAACTGTTTCCTAGCTAAAGAATGGTTGTGTTCACATAAACTGACAGGTTTGCAGGTTGGTTCTGAAACGACAGATGTCTGGGAGTATTGAGAACCAAATAAATATTTGCATGTTCTGGTTTCTGTAGAAATAGCCTGGACTGAATGAAAAACTGGGTCTCACAGACCCCTCCAAAGAGACTAAAACAAATCCACTTCTCAGTCCTCTCGTTATGTGCCTTCACCTCTGCCATCAGTCAGTCTGGGCTCTTTCTGGAAAGAGCAAAAAGCAGAATGGAGCAGAAATCATTTTCTCCACCAAGAAGCACCGATGGCCAGCTGTCTCTTTGCTTCCTCCTTGATGTTGACGGCCAGGTTTTAGATCATAGACTTGTTTCAGATGCTGGAAAAGACTGTTTTTAACTTCAGGAGTCAATGCAAGTGTAGCAGTGCCCTGTCAGGGGTTGGTGGAATTGTCTTGGCAACGAAAATGCATTTGCTTTCTGCTGACAAAGTGAGGTTACAGGGACAGGGACAAGTCACCTCCATTAAATCCGGGCAGATGGAGGAAAGAAGGGAGACAAACTGGTAGGAAGGGGCCACAGGGCATCGCCAGGCCGGGGCCAGGAACACCCCCTCTGGTGGGACTCTGCGGCCTCCTGGTCAAGAGCTGTCTGCAGAGATACTAATGGCTTCCAAAGGGGAATAGTAAGATGGAGTTAAACTGGGCAGGGCCGTTTTCTTCGCTGGGACCGATACTTGCCATACCTCCTACTTCTACACGACACGGCCCCCCCCCTCCCTCTTCTCTCCCCTGTTGGGACCACAGACCTTTGCCCCGTTTCTCTGCAGCTACTGTGGCTTCCACTCAGCAGGTGGCTCAGTGGTGAAAATCCTCCTGCCAGGGCAGAAGGCGCAAGGGATGTGGGTCCCTGGGCCAGGAAGATCCCCTGAAGGAGGAAACGGCAACCCACTCCAGTATTTCCTTTCTGGGAAATTCCATGGACAGAGGCGCCTGGCGGGCACAGTCCATGCAGTCGCAAAGAGTAGGACACGACTGAGCGATGGAGCACGCACGAACTGTGGCTGCCAGACCAGGGGTCAGGCCCCTTGGGCTGCTGGTACAGGAGCCTGAGACACTCAGGGCTGTCTGTCTGGCACGACTGGCTCATCGCTCTCCAGGCTGTGGACTCACAGGCCCGGGACCCCTGGAGCTGCATCCTGAGGCCACTGTGGGTTCGTGAGTGAGACGGGTGAGGGTACTGGGAGCTCTTTCCTCTTGGCATCACAAGTGATAAAAGCAGCTCATCTTCCCTGGGTCTCCAGACTGTGATGGGCACCTCAAAGACACAAAGGAGGGAGAAGGAGGCCCAATTTCCGGTCTGCAATTCCCAAATCCAAAAAGCTCACACTGCTTTTTGTTCTTCATTATGACCAGAAACTCATTTGGCAGCAAAGCCTGATCTGAGCTGATGCAAAGTCATCTATAATCTTTATTCATGCTTCTCAGTGTGAATATTCATGCATTTCTATGCAGAAATACTAATGCGTCTGACTATAAGATGCTGCCCGGATTCTCCTGGAGGTGTAATGTGACAGACAGAACACGCAGCGTTCTATGTCTCCAGCCTCTCGTGCTCATGCTGACCCATCCACCGCCCAAGGGGCAAACCTTCCACAGAGGCCAGGCAGGTGATTGCTTTTCTTTTTGATGTAAGATGTGCATACACAAGGGAAGAATTTGCTCTTTATTTTCTGATAAGAGGATAGTTTGGAAAAGTAAATGAAAGATAAACATTGTCCAATATACACCTTGGCAGGACTGGAAATATGACCGCATTTTAGAGAAAAAGGACGATCTTTGCAAGATTGAATTGTTGCTCAATGGATTTTGAAAACCACTGCAAAGCTCTCTGCTGGCTCAGGGATGTCAATCATTTGCATATCCCTCGCCTTGTGGGGGAAGCACTGGGACCTCAGTGATGAGGAGTCAACTGTAGATAATTAATTGGGGGCTGCTGGAGGAGCAAAAGGATCAGGCAGCAGAGAAAGAGTGTCAAGGGAAAGTGATTGATACTGTGTTTTCAGTAGATCAACGTCAAGAACCAATTTGCTAGGGAAAAAATAGTGGATTATGTAGAGAGAACCAAGCTACAACTCAGCGCTTGGTTACAAGACTTTCTTTTCCATCAACGCTGGCCAAAGTTGCCATAGATTCTAGAAAAGACTGACTTGACTTACAGGTTTCAGCTTGATTCAAGTTTTTCATTGGCCTTTTATGGGGGGGAAACCCTCAGCCCTGAACACCCCCAAAGGAAGTTGAGAGGATCAGAGGGAACCCTCGTTATTGATGGAATTTGAGAAACCCTTTGGTGCTCTACATGGAAGCTGGAGGCCAGGACCAGAGCTGCCGAATCAAAGTACCTGGTGATGAAACTCACCACCTGTGTGTGATGAAAAGATGAATTCTGTTTTCAGAAAATCGAGTTCACCGCCTGCAGAACTGTGACAGCTCAGGCAGGTTGTGGACACCTGGCTCGAGGTGAAGTGCAAAGGCCAATCCTATTGACCGGGGAGAGAAGTATGTTCTGAGAGCAAGATGGGGACGAGGGCGGGACTCTGGGAGGCCGAAGAGGAAGCTGTCCTCCCCTGCTTCTTCCGCTCCTACCCGCTTCCCTCTCCAGCTGGTACCTATGGATTTTATCAACTTCAGGCTTGCGCGGCACAAGCCCACAAATCACCCAACAAATGAAGTTGACAAATATTTGCTGAGCACACTGCGGGGAGACTCTGTTCACATCTCCATGGCAACGTTGGTTTAGGGGATCATTTTAGTGAAATCATTTTGCAGATGGATTAAGCCCTAAACCCAGCCAGCCAGCTCCCCACTTCCTGAGGCTCTGTCCACAGAGACCCCCACCCCAGCCTCTCACTCCATCCACCTGGCTGCCTCCTGCAGGCCACCTAGCATCTTAGGTGGCATCTTTTCTGAGAGGATGGCACTGGATTCTGGCTATGGGTGGCAAGGGTACACTCACAGGGATGTGAGTGTGTGGGGTCTGCTCTGCACAGTGAGGGGTCTGCTGGAGCCCAGGCTTGTGACAGGGCGGGGGAGGAGCACTCGGAGTAGGTGATGAAGCCATCGTCTGGAGGGCAGCAGGGGTGCTCTGTTCCCATGGCAGTTGGGAGCCATGGGAGGCTCTAGAGCAAGGGTCGGGGGGGATCCAGGTGTGCTGGGTGCTCTTAACCTGCCTTCTCGGGACAGGGTGCAGACACGTCATCTGCCTGGGAGGCTCAGACTGCCTAGGGCCCGGTCTGTGGTCAGGGCCAAGTGTGTGCTAGGAATTTCTGCTGACATCAGGGCCACCTTTGCCCCTGGCTGGTCCAAAACAGGGATCTGCACCACTGAATTAGGTGGCCCCCAAGGCCCCGGGGGCTTCCCTGGTGGCACGGTAGTAAAAGAATCCACCTGCAATGCAGGAGGCGCAGGAGACGCAAGAGCCGGGGGTTCTATCCCTGGGTTGGGAAGATCCCCTGGAGGAAGAATTGGCAACCCACTCCAGTATTCTTGCCTAAAGCATCCCATGCACAGAGGACCGTGGCAGGCTACAGTCCACAGGGTCACAAAGAGTCGGACATGACTGAGCAGCTGAGCACGCATGCAAGATTCCAGAGAAGATGAAGGCACAGCCCAGGCTGGACTGAAGTCAGAAGATTGTGTCTGTGAGTCAAAGTCATCCAGCGAGGTATGGGGCCGGGGGGGTTGGGGGGCGGCAAGAGCACAAGAAGGAGTGGCCGAGACGCCCCCAACCTCAACAAGATTCCTGCCCTACAGGTCAGCAGGGCCCCTGCCAGAACTGTGTGGGTGGGCGCAGGGGCATTCCAATGGTACTTGGCTGCATTGGTGACCAATGGCTGGGGAAGGGGGTGCTCCCCACAGCCCTGGGGCCAGTATCTTCTGGCTCTGCACCCCATGGAACCCCCAGGAATGGCTGAGATTGGGCTCCTTGTTAACCGGCTAGGTGGGAATTTAGAGAGAAAGAGTAAGTCCAAGAAGGGAAAGGATGATGTTTCTGCATGGGGCACCACTGCCCCCAGAAACACTGAGTGGACCTGCCGGGGTGCCGTGCCCGTGCTGGGCAGCATCCTGGGCACCCTCGGCTTCGGATATCAGCAGTCTACTGGAGTCTGCGGAGTTCTGAGTTTTCAGGCACTGCTGATTTAGCTCCTAAGATCATTACAGGACGGCTACAGGAAATAAAGGAGCACAAAAGCTTTCCACAGGAACAGCGCGCAAATTGGCACCTCCGGCACTTGCCCTGGTTAAATCCCATTGTTTCAGAAAGTCTTATTTCAAGCTATCTGGGGTCGTTCAGCCCTCCTTGTTAGATCTTCTCTGGTCCTCGGGCAAAATCACACCAGGACATCTCAAAGCCTCACACGCTTGTCTCTCAGACCTGGAAGGACTCAGCACGAGAGGATCTTCCTCACAACAGCCTTGCTCATCTCAAGACTTGGGGATCTGAAAGATACACAGGTTCTCATTTGTTTCCACACTTCAGAAGAAGATGCTGCATCTGCCACTGGGTTCAATGAACACATCCATTATCTGTTAAACAAATAAACAGAACCCAATTGCTCTTAGCTTACCCAGACTCAGAGTTATTCCTCGTGCATGCTCCAGTGTAAAAGATTTTGCACTTAAAAGTTATTTTTATTCAGTCTCTGCCAATGAACCATAAAAGGCCTTCAGCCCTCAGCTCCTCCAGCTCAAATGTGATCTTTCTTCATTTTTATGTGCTGTAACAATTGCTAAAAGTATGACTTGAGTTATCAAAATGAAGATGTATGCCATTAATTGTGATTGCTTATAATGGAAAGAAGATCAAACCAGTCAGCCCTAAAGGAATTCAAGCCTGAATATTCATTGGAAGGACTGATGCTGAAGCTGAAGCTCCAATACTTTGGCCGCCTGAAACAAAGAGTAGACTTATCGGAAAAGATTCTGATGCTGGGAAAGATTGGGGCAGGAGGAGAAGGGGACGACAGAGGATGAGATGGCTGGATGGCATCACTGACTCAGTGGACATGAGTCTGAGCAAACTCCGGGAGACAATGAAGGACAGGGAAGCCTGGCATGATACAGTCCATGGGGTCTCAAAGAATCAGATTAGACTCAGTGACGAACAACAACAGCAACATAATGGAAAATCAGATCTTACGCCTGTGCGAGACGAGGGTTGCAGAGTCCGGGCTTTGAGAAAGGCACAACTTTTCTTGGGTGTTTTTTGGTCATCGTCAGGGGCTTGGTGAGGCTCTCCCACCTCCTATGCACCCCCTACCCCCAAGCTCTGGGGGTGGTGGTCCTTTCTGGGCTGGGGAGGGAAACTGGACTGCTCTGGGGGGACACAGCCTGGAGTCCCACCAGGGTCAGAGCTGGGGATGGGAGATCCTCAAGCTGGCCGCTGACCCCCAGATGGGGACGGAAGGGCCCTGGTGCATGAGCCAGTGTGAAGAGGCTGGCAGGGAGATGCAGCAAGCTGGGGTTCACGGGTCCTCGAGGTTAGCCCGCCCACCCTGCAGGTGAGAAGGATCCAGAGAAGTCATAGTGCTCAGCTGGACTCCCTGGGGGCCGTGTCAAAGCAGCAGACAGGCCCCGTAGCCAGCTCCAGACGGGGCTCCTTTCTCACCCACCCTCCTGGAGACCCGAGACCCGGCACAGGTGGGGCAGAGCCCAGCCTCTTCCGGACATGCCTGGGCCAACAGCTGGTGGAGAGGAGGCGCTGGAGAGAGGCATGTGCACCCCTGCTCTCTGTTCTCTTTAGGGTACTGACCAGTCAGCAAGGGGGTCCCAAACAGCGAGGCGTTCCTGATCAGTGACAGTCCAATCCAGTGAGAAGTTCAGGTCAGCCAGGGGGTCCCAGCCAGTCGTGGGGCTGGTGGGAGGGCGTCCCTGTCAGCAGGGGTCCTGGCTGGCAGGGACCCGGCCAGCGAGGGTGGGCAAACGTGTATCAGGCACTCGCAGGAGTCTCCCTTACTCCAGCCTAGCAGAGCCTTGCCCCAGTGCCTCCAGGCACAGCCTGCTCAGCCCTGTGCTCACTGCACTTCCTTCGGTGGTGAGCCTCCTGTTCATGGCTGATTGCCTGGGGCTTCCCTGAGCCAGACCGGTCCCTTCTGGTCCCCTGCTGCCCCAAAGGAGATGGCGTGTGTTCAGGGGCCACTGCCCCCAGGACCAGAATGATGCCAGCACAGGGCCGGCGAGCCCCTCCCTGGTCCCCCACCCACCCGCGGGGATTCTTGGGGGCCTCCCTGACTGTTGGTGGGTGCAGCTAGCCCTGTCTCTAATCTACTCGTTCCTGAGAGTCTCTCTAAATCAGTGGGTTTTCATTCCCTTTAAATACTAGACCCTGGACTTCCCTGCTGGCCCAGCCATTAAGGATCTGCCTGCCAATGCAGGGACACAGGTTCGATCCCTGGTTTGGGAGGCTTCCGCAGGCTGCGGGGCAACTAAGCCGGTGTGCCCGGACCGCTGAGCCCGGACCCTAAAGCTCGTGCTCTTTAAGAGAAGGCCGAGCACCACAGCTGGAGAGCAGCCCGCGCCCTCTGCATCTAGAAAAAAACCACAGCAGCAGCCAGTGTAGCCAAAAATAAGCAAATAAATTAATATATATATAAATAAGGAGATAATACATCCTTGGATTCTCCCACGGCACCAACAGGTTCCTTGTGCTGAGTAAAAGGCAGACCCGTGAACAAAGACGTTTCTCTGATCGAACGTCAGGCTTCTAAAGTAACACTCAGCACGACGGTAGTCAGGAGTGAGGCTTCTCAAAGGACTTCCGAATTCCAGAGAACTCCAGTTCCCATCAAAATGCAAGCCCGCCTGGGAGCCCCAGGACACAGAGGTTTGATGGAAAGGAGAGGAACAGGACCGCAGGGTAGGACTTGAGCTGGTTCTCAACTCAGGCTGCACATCAAAAGTCTACCAAGCATTAAAAATACCCCGCCGGCCCTCCTCTGGGTCAATTAAATCCATCTCCTGGGTGAGGCCAGGGTGCCTGGTTGTTTAAAAAGCTCTTCGGCTAATTCTAATGCACAACCAGGATTTACGGCCCCGGCATGGAGAATAAGCTCCTTCTTTCCCACAAGCAGCAGAGCCTGGCGGAGCGGGAGGAAGGTGAGTGGGAGGCTGGACGCCAGTGCAGGGCTCCTCCTCCAGCTCAGGTTCCCGAGGTGGGGGGCGCTGGGGGCTGGCATAGCCTGCTGGGTCTGGAGGCCGGCGCCTCCCTTCTCAGGGCTGGCCTGGGACACCAGGAGCCCTTCGGAGAAGCCCAGGGACCGGCAAGGCGCGGCAGAGGCCAGTTTAGAAACAGCTGAGTACTATTCCCAGGCCACAGGACCCAATGCCTACTTCCCATGCCCAGACTGACACCCCCACCATGACCCCATGCCTGAGAGTGACAGCCCCACTGTGACCCCATGCCTGGGAGTGACACCTCCACCGTGACCCCATGCCTGGGAGTGACACCCCCACCGTGACCCCATGCCTGGGAGTGACACCCCCACCGTGACCCCATGCCTGAGAGTGACAGCCCCACCGTGACCCCATGCCTGGGAGTGACACCCCCACCGTGACCCCATGCCTGGGAGTGACACCCCCACCGTGACCCCATGCCTGGGAGTGACACCCCCACCGTGACCCCATGCCTGGGAGTGACACCTCCACCGTGACCCCATGCCTGGGAGTGACACCCCCACCGTGACCCCATGCCTGGGAGTGACACCCCCACCGTGACCCCATGCCTGGGAGTGACACCCCCACTGTGACCCTGTGCCCTGGAGTGACAGCCCCACCGTGACCCCATGCCTGGGAGTGACACCCCCACTGTGACCCTGTGCCCTGGAGTGACAGCCCCACCGTGACCCCATGCCTGGGAGTGACACCCCCACCGTGACCCCATGCCTGGGAGTGACACCTCCACTGTGACCCTGTGCCCTGGAATGACACCCCCACCGTGACCCCATGCCTGGGAGTGACACCCCCACCGTGACCCCATGCCTGGGAGTGACACCCCCACTGTGACCCCATGCCCGGAGTGAGAGCCCCACTGTGACCCTGCGCCCAGACTGACACCCCCACCATGACCCCGTGCCTGGGAGTGACAGCCCCACCGTGACCCTGTGCCCAGACTGACACCCCCACCATGAACCTGTGCCCTGGAGTGACACCCCCACCATGACCCTGTGCCCTGGAGTGACAGCCCCACCATGACCCTGTGCCCGAGGCAGCTCTGAATGGAGGCATTAGCTTTAAATCCCAGACACACTCTTTACTATTGGAAGCATCACAACGGATGACGGATGTTTCTGCTCCTTCCTCCCATTGGCTGCACTGGCTCTGGGTGAGCTGAGGGTGATCAAAGGGGACTAAGACTGATGGTCTCCCTTCGAGTGACAGAGTCTTCCCTCGAAATAGATGGTGTTTCCCAAAGTGTGTGATGGTCTCCCTTCGAGTGACAGAGTCTTCCCTCGAAATAGATGGTGTTTCCCAAAGTGTGTGATGGTCTCCCCTTCGAGTGACAACCCTTCGAGTGACAAAGTCTTCCCTCGAAATAGATGGTGTTTCCCAAAGTGTGTGATGGTCTCCCTTCGAGTGACAAAGTCTTCCCTCAAAATAGATGGTGTTTCCCAAAGTGTGTGATGGTCTCCCCTTCGAGTGACAACCCTTCGAGTGACAAAGTCTTCCCTCGCAATAGATGGTGTTTCCCAAAGTGTGCTCTGAGCACCACTGACCACCCACAGCAGCATTAGTGAGTGGGCAGGGTTAAAAACCAGATTCTCCATCCCAGCCTAGGCCAGAATTGATGCTTTTGAACTGTGGTGCTGGAGAAGACTCTCAAGAGTCCCTTGGACAGCAAAGGAAATCAACCTTGAATATTCATTAGAAAGACTGATGATGAAGCTGAAGCTCCAGTGCTTTGACCACCTGATGTGAAGAGCTGACTCGTTGGAAAAGACCCCGATGCTGGGAAAGATTGAGGGCAGGAGGAGAAGGGGACGACAGAGGATGAGATGGTTGGATGATATCACTGACTCAGTGGACATGAGTTTGAGAAGCTCCAGGAGACAGTGAAGGACAGGGAGGCCTGGCGTGCTACAGTCCGTGGGGTCGCAAAGAGTTGATATGACTTAGAGACTGAACAGCAACAATGGGCTTTTAAAATCCTGAGCACACCACGAGCCCAAACCAGCTCGTCTATAATAGGATTTCAGAGATTTGTGAACAGAGGAGTCAGCTATTTATACACAAGTCCCCAGGTACAACCAGCCGGAAAGCATAAAGTTTGCTGAGTTTCGTCTTAGTGCTCAAATGACTGTTTTTCTAACATTACATCGATGCCATTCCTTTACAAATCAGCTTCATATCACAGTTGGCTAAGACAAACCTTTCTCTTATCTCTCAAGTAGCCAAGTGGAGGAAGGGGGGAGATATTTGTATATAGAAGACGTTTAAAGCAACATTTCACAAAACACAATGACTTGATAGAATTGTTCACTGTCTGAGGTAAGTAACAGTCATTCCCATTTTATTATCCTCCATTAGCTGATTCTGCTGGGCTCATGAAGGCAAGCCCCTGCTGCATGGCGGAGCTGAGAGGGTCTCGGATACGGAGACTGGCCTCCATGGAACTCATGTTTAAAGTGCAGGAAGACCCCCTGGACCCCAGGCCCCAGTGGACGTGCCTCCGAGCAGAGGGACCCCAGAGACCTCAAAGAAATCCTGAGACATCACAGGCAGTCTGGTAAGGGCGCTGAGCCCCCGCGGCCCCAGCTCCAGGATAGGGGTCCAGCTTCGGAGCCTGTGAGATGAGAAGTCAGCTCTGTGCCTGCAGACGGGTCATTTCAGGTCAATAGCTCTGCCCCAGCTTTCCACAGCCCTTTAAATCAGGCTTGGGCTCATATTTCTTGCTCTGATGTTGCTAATTCCTTCCAGACTACTCCTAGTATTCAACCTGAAGCCGGAGGAATTTTATTAGCCCTTTTCTGAGTCTCAAAGTAAGATGTTAAAATTGAGGCCAGAAGGCTGTGCCGGGGCAGGCCTGGCCCTTGCGCTGTCTTGGCTCCAGGCCCAGAGCCGGTGTCCAGCCCTTGGACCTTAGGCTCCCCAACATCAGCGACTGCTTCCAGGCCATGCTTCTCCATTCTGGCCGCCCTGGGCTGCAGCTCCTGGGCCCACAGTCTGGGGGACCCCTCTGCTCCCTGGAATGTTGCCCCAAGCCTGTTGCATCGCCAGGACAGCAGTCTCCCACACACTTCCTTGTCTGCAGAGGCCAAGCCCAGTACAGTCTGTCTGCCTGCGCGTGTCTCGTGAGGATGGAGCTGCAGGGAGGATGGGGGGGTGGGCTGGGTAGTCAGCAAGAGGGTCCCCTCTCGGTTCCCTGATCCAGCAGTGCCTGCTTCCCAGCTGGAGACTCTTCCGTTGCACACCACCGACCCCTGCTGGGGTACCCTGGCTGCAGACTCACCCCAGAAGCCATCTCCTGCCCCCATCATGGTGCCTGTCTGCCTGTCACTCTCCACCAAGGGTCCTGACCCTGAGGGTCCCCTATACAGCACACTGAAGGTCAGGGTAAGATACGCCTGGGAGGGTAAATAACAGCCCTGGGACGGTGATGACCAGCCATGTGCCCTAATCCTCCTGCCCTTATGGTCCAGAGGGATGCCGGGCCTACTCGCCTGGCTTCTGCAGGACAGACCAGTGCGGGCACCTGGCCATCACAGCTTACTCATTGCCCGGGACAGTGACATCAGGGCCTGCATCTCTGGATGTGAGCAGGAATCGCAGGCAGGGGCTGGACGGCCCAGGGCCCAGAGAGTGGTGCTGGCTGTGGTCCCCCTGCGGGTTTGTTCCTCTTCCTGGTCAGGAGCTGAGCCTGTCCCTTGGATGAAAGGGTGCCCGTGGATCTGTTCCTCTCTGAGCCATTCCCTGAGCACCCTCGCCTCTCAGAACTGCCCTGACCCCTGCTCCAAGGCAGCTCCAACACCCCAGAGCCGCAGGAGGTGAGGCACTGACTGACCCAGGAGAACTCTGCTGGGCTCTAGAGAGGCACACGCCCCTCCAATGTGACGGGCAGCCTTGCTTTCCCATCGGCCAGCTCCTCGTGCTTAGCGGGCGGCCCCGTCTCCAGCCCCGTGCCCGTTTGGAACAGGAAGGGGCACGCTGGGAGCCGCGGGGCTCCTGTTAGTTTCTGGCACAAGGCTGAGGCCTCCGCGCGCCTCCTCCTGGGATCCTCAGCGCCACCACGCAGCCAGCAGGGCCCTGGGGCGATTTCAACGGGGGCTCTCTCGGCAAGCTCAGCAGGGCTCACCCTGCACCCCTGTCTCACCCTGAGCCCCCGAAGCATGGATGGCTGAGCCCTCTTCTGAAATGCGTTTCATTCACTCCCTGTGACAGAGGAGAACCAGCCTCTCCCAGGGTTGTGGCCATGACTCAGGGTGACAGGTGAGCTTATGCAGGGCAAGGCCTCAGCCTCAGAAGACAGAAGAGGTGTGGGTTCCATCCCTGGATCGGGAAGATCCCCTGGAGGAGGAAATGGCAAGCCACTCCAGTATCTTGCCTGGGAAGTCCCATGGACAGAGGAGCCTGGCGGGCTGTAGTCTGTAGGTCACAAAGAGTCGGACACGACTGAGTGCCTGAGCACGCAGAGCACGGAGCGATGACAGCCATGTGACTGTCCTCACCAGCGTTTTGCTGAAATAATATTCACAAAGCTGCCAGCACAGTGGCCGGGGCGGATCGGAACCAAGATCAGTCCCATCCTCCCCAGCAAATAGAGGTGTCCCGGGAGGTGCCGGGCTCTGAGGACCAGCCCTGCGGGTGCCCCTGCAGCCCGGGATCCAGCCCCTGGCGATGTGTCGGGAGTGTGCAGCCGTGCATTTTCAAGGGGGAAGATCTTTCCAGGTTTGCTTTTCAGGACAAAGGTGCCCTGCGGGCTTGTGCAGCCCAGGCCGTGGCCTTTCTTTGCAGTCTGTCCAGGCTCCTTAACCCTCTGTGGACTGGGGGGCCCTCGTGGTTCAGCCCCTGACAGCTCGCTCCTTAATGTTTCAGGAAATGTGTTCTCCAGAAAGTCTAACCTAAGAAAGGCAGCCAGCGTCCTGCTACTTCCACGGCAACTTTTCTTTTTTGCTTGTTTTCCTTCTATGGTAAGTCTTTTTAAATTCTGCCGATCTGGTAGATGACGGACTGTAATTCTATGGGGTTGTGTTGGATTTCTTTTCTTGTCATTTAGTTAGGTTTATTGAAGTGGATTCTACCGACAGTAAAATTCACTCCTTAGCCAACAGTTCTGTGAGATTTACACATGCAGATTCATAACCGCCTCTGTAGTTGAAAAGATCCATTCCCCCCCAAAAGCCCCTGCACCTCCCACTCGTGGTCAGCTCCTCTCTCTGCCATGACCCTGGAAATGCCTGATTTCTTTTCTGTGCTCCTTTTCACGCTCCCCAGAAAGTCATATACGTGGAATTATGCTGTCTGTAACCATTGAATCTGGCTTCTCTCACTTAGCAAAATGTGTTTGAGAGTCATCATTGTCATTGTATGTATCAAAAGCTAATTTCTTTTTATTGATATGTCGTATTCCTGGTAAGGATGAGTCCCATCGTGAGTATTCACTCCTCCGCTGAAGAACATCGGTTGTTTCCATTTTTGGTGGATGATACATGTTCAGTTCAGTTCAGTCGCTCAGTCGTGTCCGACTCTCTGCAACCCCATGGACTGCAGCACGCCAGGCCTCCCTGTCCATCACCAACTCCTGGAGCTTACTCAAACTCATGTCCATTGAGTTGGTGATGACATCCAACCATCTCTTCCTCTGCCATCCCCTTCTCCTCCCATCTTCAGTCTTTCCCAGCATCAGGGTCTTTTCCAGTGAGTCACTTCTTCGCATCAGGTGGCCAAAGGATTGGAGCTTCAGCTTTAGCATCAGTCCTTCCAATGAACACCCAGGACTGATCTCCTTTAGGATTGACTGGTTGGATATATGAAGCCACTCTAAATATTCATATGTGAAGTTTTGTGATCGTGAGTTTCTATTTCTCTTGAGTAAATACGTGTAAGTTGGAATTTCTGGGTCACGTGAAACGTTATACCTAACTTAATAGGAAACTGTATCAGCTTTTTTTGCGTATTCTTACCACAGGATACTGAATATAGATCCCTGAGCTCTGCAGCAAGACCTTGTTGCTTACCCATCCTACGTGGGTTTTGCCTCTGCTAACCCCAAATCCCCAGTTCTTCTCCCGCTCCCCTCCCCTTGGCAACCACTGGTCTGATGTCTCTGTGCTTGTGAGTCTGTCTCTGCTTTATAGACAGGTTCATCATCAAACCGTCTTCAATGTCCCCTCCCTTCCTGAGATGGGCAGGAGGCCTGTGAAGCCAGGCAATTAAGGAGGGCGATCCTCCCTGAGCTTGGGTTTGCTTTACTCCTAACCCCAGGGTCTCAGGATGGTGACCAAGAGAGAAGCTTTAGCAAAACAGGACCAGGGTGCTACCCCTCAGGTCTGTAAAACAGGTAGTTCTGGAGGATGAAAAGTCCACCCAAGGCTCAGTATCTCTGCTGGACCGGGGTCCATGTGGAGGAGAATGTGACCCTACGACTGGGATGTGAGCGCTGAGCTGCCCACAGACAGGCCATGCCGAGGGGCAGGCCCAGCGCTGCTCTGCGGCTTACTCCTGGGAGAGCCACCAGCCCGGGGAGGTTCCCAGGCATCCTCACCTCAAATGCCTTGGACCAGGAACCTCAGGAGCTGGCCACGCCAGGCGCCACCAGCGTCACCACGGATCCTCGACAGACCTGAGAAAAGTAAGCAAGCCCATCAGGAACTTTCTCGATCCTCTTCCCCAGTAGGGCGTGTGAGCCGAGAGACACAGCTGACCTGAAAGCTTTCCATGTAGAAAGGGCTTTTTTGATCAATTGCAATGTTCCTAGAGCTCCATAAAAATACTGTCTCTCTCCACCTTGGGGGCATTCCATCGAAACCTCATGATCTATTTCGGTTTTCTTGTCCGTGGAAGCTCCACCTCTGCCTCCCTGAATCCCAGGCATATTCAACATCATTTTTTTCATGTTTCATTGTTGAGATGGCAGCTCCTTTGGCACAAGCTGAGGGAAATGCTATTTGAATCCAACCTTTGTCTTTGATGCCCTAGGGAAATTCACCCTCCGCAGACATGCTGCTTCTACTGGGGCCCCATACTTACTTTATTTAACCCAAAATACGCGGGTATTTATATGTCTATGACCCTGAAATGACCCCTTGCCCCTTCTGATCACTCAGTCACCCTCCTCCCACCCCCCACAAGTCCAGGACCTGACAGTCTTGGGCTGTCAATAAATGACTCATGAATGGTTGAAAGAGTCAGAGATCAAATTAGTAATTAACTAAGATGTCCTTGACAGAGGATAGGGGTGCCTTTTATAAGGATGACCTGATTCAGCAGGGGCTTCCCTGAAAGGGGCGAGAGAGAGGTGAAGTCTGCAGGGGACGCAGGGCAGAGTGAGGGGCCTGGTAGGAAGCCCTTGGCAGGGTTGGGTGGGGCGCTACAAAACCATCTCGAAAGACAAGAGAGACCCCTTGCCACGCTGCCTATTTGAGGGGAAGTCTCTGAACCTGAGTGACGACAGTGAAGAGAAACTAAAAAACAGTCATGTTCCAGTGGAAGAAAGAATGCCCAGAACCTGAGCCCAAAAGAGCACAGACGACTCTTCCACATACCCAGCGCCCCGGAATTCACACAGAGAAGTCACTGTCTTCCTTAAGGAAGTCCTCAGTCGTCTCCCTGAGCAACATGAAGAGAACAGTGAGTCAGCCCAGGGCACAGCCAGCCCCCTCCTGCTCCCCAGATCAGCACGCAGCATGCCAGCATCCTGGGACACAGACATCCTTGTCCTCAGAAGTTACCCAAACCGTCTGCTCCTGGTAAATACCCAAAAGATGCATTGATTCTGGGGGCCAGAGTGCAGCACCAAGCTATATCCATGCTTCCTGTTCTTTTTAATGCAAAAAGAGCAAGACTTGCTTGCTTTTTTGACTTGGTTGCTCAGTCATGTCTGACTCTGTGACCCTTAGGACTGTAGCCGGCCAGGCTCCTCTGTCCATGGGATTTATCAGACAAGAATACTGGAGTGGGTTGCCATTTTTCCCCTCCAGGGGATCCTCCTGACCCAGGGATCAAACCTGCATCTCCTGCATTTCAGGAGGATTCTTTACCGGCAGAGTCAGCGGGGAAGCCCGAGAACAAAATTACTTAAGATGTATTGAATGTTTAATACATATGGAGATATATATAATATGCCTATGCGCATGCTGTATATAAGGTCTGATGTACACCCACGTTGTGCTAAGTTCTAGCATACTGTCTACCAGCATCTGCGCTTCCCTGGTGGCTCAGTGGTAAAGAATCCGTCTGCAATACAGGAGCCGCAGGAGACTCAGGTTCGATCCCTGGGTCGGGAAGATCCCCTGGAGTAGGAAATGGCACTCTACTCCAGTATTCTTGCCTGGGAAATCCCACAGAGACAGGAGCCTGGCAGGCTATAGTCCATGGGGTTGCAGAGTTGGATGGAACTTAAGTGACTTAGCACGCAGCACTAGCTTTTGCAAATGTATCTGTAAACTCTATATGTGATCACCTGCATCTCTACTAGATTAAGCATGTGTTCTGACTGGGGTCTGAGACTCTAATCTATCACTTCACAGATCACACTAGCCTCCCTCCTTGCTTATCTAGAAAGTCCCCAGCAGAGAAGATCCAGGCTCCCCACGTTCCTCACTCACTCACTGAACTGCTCAGCCCCACTGCACATGAGCAGCAATGCCTGCACCTCCTTGCGGGCACAACCTTACCACCCAGAGTACAGAACCCCTGAATATGAATATACCTGCTCACGTGCAGCTCCTTTGCCTCTCGCCTTACAGACTTCACTCATTTCTGAAGCTACTTTGGCCATCACGTCCCCGTCCTCAGCGAGACTTTCTCCTGTGTATATAAGTAGAGTCTCTTGTTCTGGCTTGTATTCCTTTCTGGCATCCCTAAATCACATTCTTAATTTGCATGCATTCAGGGCCACTCGTCATGTTATAAAGTTCTATGTGTTTTGACAAATGCCTAATGGCAAGTATCTCTATTATACTGTCATATGGAATTCTTTGATCACCCTAAAAATCCTGTGTTTCTTCTATTTAATCTTTTCCCCTTCCCAATAATCTAGAAACCAGTTATTTTTTTTGTTTCCTTTTCCAGAATGTCAAATAATTGGAAATATACAGCATGTAACCTTTTCATACTGACTTCTCTCACTTAGCAATATGCATTTACAAGTCTTTTTGTAGCTTGTTAGCTCATCGGTTTTCATCTCTGCAGTCTCTGGCTGTGCCACAGTTCATGTATCCATTAATCCATTGAAGTACCTCTTGATGGCTTCCAGTTTTGGCAATTATGAATTAAACTGTTATAAATATTCATATTCAGGTTTTTTGTACATAAGCTTTCAAATCAATTGGATAAATGCCTAGAAGTATGACTGTGTAGTGAGACTGTGTTCAGCATTGTGCACGCGTGCTCAGTCGCTTCAGTTGTGTCTGTCTGGCTCTTTGTGACCCTATGGACTGTAGCCTGCTAGGTTCCTATGTCCATGGGATTCTCCAGGTGAGAATACTGGCGTGGGTTGCCATGCCCTCCTCCAGGGGATCTTCCCAACCCAGGGATCAAACCTGGGTCTCGTGCAGCTCTGGCATTGCAGGCGGACTCCTTACCCCTGACCCACCAGGGAAGCCCATTTAGCATTGCAAGAAACTCTTCAACTGTCTTTCAAAGTGGCTGTTCCTTTCACATTCCCACCAGCAACGGATGAGCTCCTGTGGTTCCGCATCCTCATCGGCACTTGACACCGTCAGTCTGGGGTCTTAGCCGCTCTGATGCGAGTGGTGGCACCTCACTGTTGCTATAGTCTGCAATTCACTGATGGAAAGGATGCTAGGCATCCTCGCCCGTGCTGATTTGCATCTTTCTTGGCTCTGGCGAGGCGTCTGTTTAGATCTTTTGCCCATATTTGGGTTGTTTTCTATTGTTTAGGTTTCAGGCTTCTTTCTATATCTTGGATACCATCTTTTATCAGACCTGTGTTTCAAATACTTTCTCCCTGTCTGTGGCTTGTTTCTTCTTTATCTTAACAGTGTCTTTTAAAGAACAGAATTTTTAAATTTTAATAAAGTCTTGCTTGTCAATTTTTTACTTTTATAGATCATGTGTTTGTATTTTCTGCAGACTCGTAGCTATACCCAAGGTCACATGGATTTTCTTCAACGTTTTATTCTGTATTTTATAGTATCACCCTTCATATTTAGGTTTATCATACATTTGAGTTAGTTTTTTGAGAAAGTCATAATGGATGAAATGGATCTAGTCAATGTCTAGACGCATGTTTTGCTGTCCAGTTGTTCCAGCATCTTTCATTGAGAAGACTATGCTTTCGGTTTTGAATTGCCTTCGCGCCTTGGTCAAAGCTCAGCTGACCATGCTTGTCATCCGTGTGGGTCTATCTGGGGGCTCTCTATTCCGTTTCATTGACCCTTCTCGGCTCTTGTACCCACTGTGCTGTCTGGATAGCTCTCTTGTCAGACGCTGCCCAGTCTTGCTCTTCTTCAGTGTTGCATTGACTAGTCTTGGTCTTTTAACTTATCATATGAACTTTAGAGCAGGTTGTGCTTCATCTATAGATCCATCTGGGAAGAATCATCATCTTGACAATACTTAGTCTTCTAGTCCATAAACAATGCATATATATCCATTTATTTAGATTTCCTTCATCAGGATTTTGTAGCCGTCTACATATAGATTGTGTACAGATTTCAATAATTGGGTTAATTTTAGTGAGGGATTTGCTTAGCACCCTTGCTTAGGAGGACTCTCAGACTAATACCTCACTCTTCTTCCTGTTTCACCCTGGCTTAGGTACCTCACCTTTGCAGACCTGCCCTCACCTATAGGACATTCCTTGTTCCTTTAGCATCTGGCTTAAACCTCATGCATGGTGTAAATCGTGTAATAATGCATTTACTTTTCTTTATTTGTTTGTCTGAATGTTAGCCTTGAGCTTTCCGAGAAGAGTGCCTTTCTCAAGTTCATTTCCATGTCCCCAGAGACACACGGGTCTTCCCAGCTGGTGCAGTGGTAAAGAATCCACCTGCCAATTCAGGGGATGCAAGAGACACAGGTTCGATCCCTACGTCGGGAAGATCCCCTGGAGGAAGAAATGGCAACCCACTGCCTGAAGAATCCCATGGACAGAGGAGCCTGGTGGGCTACAGTTCATAGGGTTGCAAAGAGTCAGACATGACTGAAGCAACTTAGCACGTGTATGCAATAGGCAGATTCTATGTAAAAATTTCTAAATTCTTAGACGTGGAATTTTCAGCAAAAGCAATGATTTTTCTCCTGCTCCCTTTAGAGAGTGCTATCGTTTTCATAAAGAAGGAAAAACAACCTTAATCATCACTCACAGGAGGAACAGGATAGTAGGATGGTACAAGAGCAGAGAAGGGTCAGTGAAACGGGATAGAGAGCCCCCAGATAGACCCACACGGATGACAAGCATGGTCAGCTGAGCTTTGACCAAGGAGCAAAGGCAATTCAAAACAGAAAGCCTAGTCTTCTCAATGAAAGATGTTACAACAACTGGATCCTGCAGGGCTGTGAACTGTGGGAGGGAAAATAGAAACTCAGATTCTTCCTGAAGTCACTAGAACATAATCAGTTAATTTCTTTCTGGAGGCTGGTCAGGGATGCGCGTGCACAGCTGATTGTTCTTTTAAAATACAGACCTTAAATATATGAGTCGTATTTTCTATAGTTAGTCTGTAACTAAGGTTTCCTAAGCATAAAAATAACGTTTCTCCCAGCACTACAATTTAATTTTACTTATGGCCCATTCATAATTCCTGGGCATCTTTATGGTGTTACATTTACAAGTTTGCATTCATTTTTACAGCTCCGTGTGTGAAACTGTTTTGAAGATGAAAAGTTCCATATATGATCCAAATACCATTATTTTCTTCTTTTGGAAAAGGAGCCCCTACCCGCTCACTTGGTGTGCCTGGACTCCAGAAGGGCCTGTGGGAGGAGGCTCGGCTGGGGTTGAAGGCTCCACCTGAGGGGCAAGAGAAGGGCCAGTGGCACCCGGACTGGCTCAGACGGCTCCTGTCTGAGTTCTGGGTGCCTGCCTGGGTTTCCGTGGGGGCTTCAACCTTGTCCCTGGCCCTCCTGCTCTTAAGATACTCGCGGCTCATAGGCCGTCAGCAGACACGACTGAAGCCCAAAGGAGGACATCGTCGTCTCAGCTTTGGAGCCGCTGGCAGAGGCAATGCCATCACCGATGAGCAGAGCTCCTGACGTGGAGCTCTTCCGCACGCCGACAAGTGCTTATGAGCAAAATGGATTATGTTTGCTCTGCAGAGAGCGGCGCCTCCAGGGAACACAGCTTCTCCTTGCCGCACCTCATTTGTAATGTGATTGAAATATGAAAATAATTTTCTCTGCCTACATCGCTTCAATCCATTGATATTAACTATAAAAACAAATGTCTGGCAAAGGCCAAACAAGCAGATGGCTTGTCAGCGTTTAGGAATGGGAAAGAGGTCGCGGAGCGTGTGATCGCTCAGATCAGCGCGGGCCCCGGCCGGCCGTGAGGAGCAGCCAGCGTGCCTCTGTGCTCGCCCTGTCCCCTGCCCATGTGGGGCCCCGGTCTCACCCGGACGTCACCCGGGCAGCAGAGGGCTTGCTGCCCTGTGCCTTGCTACCCTGCTCTGTGTTTCTGATTCAGCCCCTCTGTGTTGGGGCCCCAAAGTTTGCTTTGCTGACAACGTCCCAGGTAAAGCTGCTGAGTTGGGGGGCCACACTTTGAGAAGCACCCACTCAGGGCACCCAGCTTCCTTCACCTAACTTGGCCAAAGGACAAGCTGAAGGACAAATGGAACATCACAGATGAGCCTGCCCGCAGTGGGACAGCCGAGCCCGACACTCACGATTCCTCCTTGTTACTGATCTAGTAAGCTTTCTTCTCTGCCTGCACCCCAGGGGACATAAGGGGCCACACTAACTGAGCAAAATGTACAATCAGGACGTTTTCATGGCAGTGCTCTTTGCTGTTGAAAATCTGATGAAAGCTGGGGAGAATTCCCCACACAGAAGTCGCACATACACACAGGCTGAATTATACATTTACTTTCACGGGTTCATGAATTTCGTGAATCCCAAGGTAAGAAGCCTTAATACTCTGAAAAGTAAACAGAAAGGGAAGATGTAAACAGGTTTCTGAGATAAAAATAGAAAAATAATTTGTAAGGGAATTTATCCTGAAGCTCCTTGGCGTGCAAGGTAAATTCAAAGATGAGAGTGTTGGGCTGACACACGAGAGTGTTTGCTGTGGATGACGTCTCCTGGGCACGGGGTCTGCGGGCCTGGCCGGGGGCTTGAGGATGGAGGGGAGCCGGTGGTCAGAGAACGACAGTCCAGAGGCGGGTCTGAGCGTCCGTCTGCAGACAGGGCACTACTGTGACCTTGAAGATGGCTTTCCGCAGAGGCTGCCGCATGAAGCTTCTCCTGGTTCTTTCCCTTGGGGTCTGCTGATGCCCTGCGAGTCCAGGGCTGCCCTCCCTGCCCTGAGACCTGCCCCTGCCCTGAGACCTCCCTGGGGCTGAACGTAGAGGTGAATGATGCCCATTCAGGGCTCCACCTGTGCAAGGCGCACATCCAGGGGCCTTTGCGGTCCTCAGAGAAGCCCTTGCGAGTGTCCCACTGTGCAGGCAAGGAGGCAGGCTCCCCAGGAGGCCGTGTGACTTGTCCAAGCCACCCAGGGCGCAGGAGAGCCAGCACCCAAACACAGTGAGCCTCGCCACAGCCGCCACTGCCGACTCACCCAAGCTGGATGGGCTGCCATGCCCAGGAGCCCGCAGCCCTTTCCCCAGCCCCTGCCTGGGACAAGACCTGCCCTCTCCCTGGAGGAGAGACCGTCCCTGCTCCTTTCCCAGCGGGAGACCTCTTCCCGGTTCTCTCCTCCTCTAGCCATTGTAACCAGCTTCCCCCAGGGGACCGTAAACACAGATGCCGTCCCCGAATGCACCTCCACCTGCCGAGAGCAGCCTCATATGTCTGTGCATAAGTAAAATCGACAGTCGCTGTATCGTCCAACAGCTCTGAGATGGAATCCCGGGTCTGCAGATCACAAACCATGCGGATTCAGACGAGTTCTCCCTGTGTGTTCCTGGGTGGAAGCAGGGGCGGCACGCTCTCAGCACTCTTGTGAGCACACCCCAGAATGGAATACGGATCATTCCACTCAGAGACTGGCTCGCAGTATGCGTGTCATGCACGCTTGCTTTGCTTTCCACGTCTGGAGTGAAGGCGAAAGCTTCGTCTTCGCCCTCAGCATATGGAAGCTCCGAGACCCATCATGAAACTGTCAGCTGGGATGCGCACTGTAGCTCAAATTAAAATATTTCTGTGCACTGGTGTTCTTTGTGCTGGAGGCAAACTCCGCTGACATATGTCTGCAGTACCGCATTTGCAAGTAGAATGACACTTTAAAGAACTTTGCAATAAATATTTTGTTTTCCACTTACTGCATAGCACACGTTATCTCCAGTCTTTGCGGTCTGTGTTCCAGCAGTTACCATTAGGACGGAGCAGGCTAAGTAGTCCATTACTCTCCCCAAAGCCTCTGGTCCTGATGGATGTTTCTCTGCTCATTTCGAAGCAGGTGAAGAAGATCCCATGGGTCTCAGACTAACTTTAGGGGGAGGAGGGGGAAGTTGAGGCAGAGAGTCTAGTAGCCAACAGATGTATATTTAGCGGCTGCTGTGTATTAGACAGGGAAGGCTGGCGTGCTGCGGTCCGTGGGGTTGCAGAGTTGGTCACCATTAGTGACCGAACAACGATGACAAAGTATATTAGGCACCGTGTGGAGACTGAGGAGGGGACGGAGGCTGCGGAGACACAAAACCTGCCTCCCGGATGCTCAGGAAATGGAAAGGTCATGCTCAGGGGCGGGTGAAGAGCACTGCCTGTAGGATGTTCTGACTGGAGCCCTGCGCATCCCTTTGTCCCCAGGACCACAGTTACCTGTGGCCTCTTGCAGCCCCACAGCGGTGCCTCACACACACTCGTGATGTTCGAGTCCCTCCAGACACCCACCCTTAATTAAGGAGGGTAGGCGGTACAGTCAACGTTTGGTCCAGAAAGCAGAACCACTGGGAGGGATAGGCCCAGGTTCATTACCAGGATCAGACGGTCCACAGCGGAGCCTGCAGGCGGAGGAGGTGACCCAGAGCTGTTGCTTCTGTGTCCGGTTTGGAGCCTGAGTCAGGTGGGATCCTCAGGCTGGCAGTCAGGAAGTAAAGCTGGCCCCAAATGGGAGCGAGCGAGGATGAGCCAGGATCCATCCGGGCCAAGGGCGCCTGTGGTTTCTTCCAACCACCCCCACCCTCAGGTCTGTGGGAGGAGCCAGGGCCTCTGAGACGCAGTGGCGCTCCCACGGCCCAGGGCTCAGGGAGGCTGACCGGGAACTTTCCTTTGGGACTAAAATACCTGCCATCCTGGGGGCTTCCTGTGCTCAAGGGGCCCCTCATCAGCCTGGGGACAGTGGGGTGCCGCTGCTTCACCCCACCTCAGGGCCAACCCAACGCCGACTAGTCCCGAAGGCCACTCTGGGTGCGTGCAAAGCCGACAGCAGACGCAGCCTAGCGGGTGTGCACTGGCCCAAATACCGCTGACGGGCGTCCAGACAGACGGGGGGTTCACCCTGATGTGAGAGTTTAGAGAAAGGTTTGAAAACTCTGCGTTGGTTTGGTTTAATTGCTAAGTCATGTCTGACTCTTACAATTTCATGGACCATAGCCCATCAGGCTCCTCCATCCATGGCATTTTCTAGGCAAGAGTATTGGAGTGGTTTGCCATTTCCTTCTCCAGGAGATCTTCCTGATCCAAGGATTGAACCCAGGACTCCTGCACTGCAAGCAGATTCTTTACCCTGAGTTACCAGGGAAGCCCTGAAAACTGTAGAGAGAACCTAAAGACATTTTATGTTACTTTACCAGTTCACTGACTATTGGAAATCTAAGCTAAGGAAATAACTCTAAATGAAGAAAAGAAAAACATAAGAATTGGACCATAAAGAAGGCTCAGCACTGAAGACTGATGCTTTTGAACTGTGGTGCTGGAGAAGACTCTTGAGAGTCCCTTGGACTGCAAGGAAATCCAACCAGTCCATCTTAAAGGAGATCAGTCCTGAATATTCATTGGAAGGACTGAAGCTGAAGCTGAAGCTCCAATACTCTGGCCACCTGATGCGAAGACCTAACTCGTTGGAAAAGACTCTGATACTGGGAAAGATTGAGGGCAAAAGGGAAAGAGAGAAGCTGAAGATGAAATGGTTGGATGACATCACTGACTCAATGGACATGAGTTTGGAAAACTCTGGGAGATGGTGGAGAACAGGGCAGCCTAGCATACTCTAGTCCATGGGGTCGCAAAGAGTCAGACACGACTTAGCGACTGAACAACAATGGGAGAGCAACTAGGTAAGTGAGTAATTCAATCCATTGAATGAAATCATTACAAATCCATGGGAGGCATTTTTGCAGGGTGCAGTGATGTGAGAAAATGCCTGTGACAGTGGGGAGTGACCCACCAGGGTCATATGCAGCGTGATCGCAGCTCTGCAGAAAAGCAGCTTTGCATAAACAGAGAAAGAGTTTGACTCCAAAGCAATAGTAGCAGACGCTTGAGTCTGGGTCTCTGCACACTCCAGACCCACCAGAGGTCAGCAGGCGAGAGGAGGAGTTCCTCAAAGCCCCGCCCCCCAGCCCAGCAGGGCAGAGCAACAGTGAGTAGGAAAAGAACACCCACGTCCGCAGTTTCCAGGGCGCCCTCACCCCTGGGGTAGACTCTGCATCGGGAAGGGAGAGAGGAGCCATGGAGAGAGAGGCCCCGCCTGAGAGGGAGTCCTGAGAACAGAGGATCTGCAGGCTCAGAGCCCCGGGCCCTGGAGAAGTCAAACAAAGTGGATAAGCAACGTGTGGACGGAGTGCCAAGTCACAAGTTCTCCAGAGTGGGACTGACTTGGGGGACGACATCGGGACAAGAGGGGATGAGGTTAGAGAAGCAGCCAGGCCACGAGGCTGCTGTGGAGGCAAACCAAGCAAGTGACAGAAGCTTTTTTAAAAACTGGGAGATACACCAAACCTACCCATGCACCCCCTCAAACAGGGATTAGAGAGAACACCCCTCACCAAATATGGAGAAGCAGGTGCTCTTGGACAGAGAAACCCAGAGAGGCCCCACACCCTTCCTCCCTGCCTCCTGTGACTCCCAGGCGCCTGGGCCAGGATAAGAAGATGCTCCAAACTAAATACAAGGAGTGGAACAGATCCTACAGTGAAATTCTCTCCAAACTGAAACACGTACGGCAGAATAAAACCATAGCACAAGAGTCAGTCCGAGTGAATTATTCTTCAACAAGCATTTCACGGGGTGAAAACACATATGAAATCTGAATTTCGAAATCTCAGAGCAGGAATATATAAAACCCTGAAAACATGTTATGAGAATGCACTCAACATGTGGATGAAATTGAAGCCAAGCAGACCCCCCCCCACCCACAGACAGAGAAGGGCTTCCGGAGCCTGGAGCCGACTCACAGGAAGTGGGGAGGGTAGCTTGTGCATAGACAAGAAAGTGAATGAGATAAAGAAAGAGGGGGAAGGACCAATGAAAAAGCGATGGAAGCAAGAAATGAGCAAAAAAAAAATGTACCCAAGATGCACCCGATGTCTGATTGGGTCCCTAAGATGATGAACAATCCACGCCAGGGGTGGATGCTGTTGTTTAGTCGCTCAGTCGTGTCCAACTCTTTGCGACCCCATGGACTGCAGCACGCCAGGCCTCCCTGTCCATCACCAACTCCCGGAGTTCACCCAAACTCATGTCCATCAAGTTAGTGATGCCACTCGACCATCTCATCCTCTGTCGTCCCCTTCTCCTCCTGCCCTCAATCCCTCCCAGCATCAAGGTCTTTTCCAGTGAGCTGGTTCTTTGCATTAGGTGGCCAGAGTGTTGGAGCTTCAGCCTCAATCACTTCAATGAGTATTTGGGGTTGATTTCCTTTAGGATTGACTGCTTTGATCTCCTTGCAGTCCAGGGGATTCTCAAGAGTCTTCTACAGCCCCACAATTTGAAAGCATCAATTCTTCAGCACTCAGCCTTCTTTATGGTCCAACTCTCACATCCATACATGACTACTGGAAAAACCACAGCTTTGACGATTGGGAGTCAATATTTAAGCTAAAATCCAGCGACAGCTTACTGACCTCTGGAAAGACCTTGCTGAGAGACTGCCGGGAACCCGAGGAATCTGGGCTGGGAGGACAAGCCCCAGGGCACGTCACAGTGCAGCTCTTAAATTTTAAGGGTGAAACAAGCCCAATCGGGAATGGGAAACATCTCAGCAGAACCTCCAGGTGAGAGGACTGTGGGTCTTAAAAGTAAAAGTAAGCAGGCCAGCATCTGAGGTCTCGACAGCAAGACCACAGTGGGAACTCATTCCCAATGACCAGTGCGAAGGCTTTGTGAGCTCCTGAGGGGGTTAGATGCAGCCAAGCCACAGAAGCACAGTCACCAGCGAAGGAGAACTTGGGGACCACAGGGCTCCCCATCCTTTGGTGGAGTCTATCGGGTGAGGGGCTCTGCTGGCCAAGGAATAACTGGGGAACTTCAACCAAAGGGCCGGTGGTGAGCCTTGAGTGTATATGTCCACACATCTAAAACTCAAAGGGAGATGGGGACGATGGTAAATGGTTGTGTGTGGATGTTATATTTTCCAGGAGAAAAAAAAGATACAAATAAACGATACAAGGGAGGAAGAAAAGGGGCCTGTGAGGTAGGTTCACTGGTCATTGCATCAATAGGAATTGTGAGCCAGAGGCACCCTTTCAAGGCTGACCCACCAGAGGAAGCCTGTGAAGGCAGAGGGGACTCTGGGCTTTAAGGAGAAGATTAACCTAAGGATTATCGCAGAGCAAAAAGATGGAATGTCATCTATACTAGAGGACGCCTATTTTACATGAAAAAGAAAACCGTGTATAGAAAGAGACCCAGAAAATACATCCTCTGATGCTGTTCATATTTCAGAGACACAATCAGGCATGTCGATCATTTCAACAAATGCAAGCAGGATTATTTAAACTCCTAAAAGATTTCAAATCCGCCCCTAGAAACGGTACACAAGAAACACACACAAGGCGATTCAGAAAGGCTGAGATAATAACATGCAGTTAGGCAAAGGTCGGGCAAATACAGTAAGCCTCCTACTTGTGAACCTTCGAGATGCCAACTTTCAAAGACGCAAACATGCGTTCCATCAACGCCGGGTGTGAAATTGCAGCTGGCCCTCCGTCTCCAGGTGCTCAGGACCCTTCAGCTCCACCACCTCCCACCTCTTCTCTCTCCTCCAGTCAATAAGCCTTCTCGACTGCTCACTCAGTGCCAGCCCCTGCGTGCCAGCTGCTGAACTGAACTGCTATCTTTTTCAAGGTACTCTACTGTAAGCTGAAAAATGTTTTCTTGATCTTTTGTGTTTGCTTGTTTTATCTATTTTTTGTGTGAAAGTATTATACACCCATCACAGCACAGTACTGTACAGCCAGCCCTGTGAGTTGGGTAACTAGGCTAATTTTTTGGACGCACAAACAAATGGAACACACGAACAGGCTCTCAGAATAGAATTCGTTATTATACAGGGGACACGCTGAAGGAAGGAACAGAGAAGCAAGCTTGTGATCTGGATATTTTACAAGGTAGAACTCGTCGCCCCTCCCCCCCTCCCCATTAAATGTTGCAAAGAGGAACGTTCTGTAATATGAAAGCTACTATTGAAAATGCGTCGGATGTGAATACACATACCCCAGAGCCTAGCAACCGCCAGCTAGAAAGAAAAACTGCAGAAGATGTGAAGACAGCAGGAGTAATTCACGCTAGGAGAATTTAATGCATCATTTCAGTCTAAGGCTGGTCAAGTGGATTTTCTTTTTTTAAAAAGTAAAAATATAAAACCAATGAACTATGGAAGGTAGAGTCCATGAATATATATATATATATATACACACACACACACACATATATATTTACAATTTAATAATAGCACAGCATCTTCTTAGTCACTCATGGAACATTTATAAAAATAGACCAAATGTTAGGTCACAAAGGAAGTGCCAAAGAGTTCCTTAAAGTAAAAATAGTGTAAACATCATTTACTGATCACAAAGCAATAAAACTAGTAATTAACGACTCACTTGTTAAACGGATCCTTCTGGAGATTCAAAACCTGTCAAGAGAGATGCAATCCAAAATTGCAGAACTTCTAAAGGACAAAGATAAGGAAAACACAACATTCCAGAATCTATGGAATACAGCAAAAATGGTGATCAGATAAAATCCCATCTTAGATGTGAATAAAAAGAGTCAAAATAAATTAAAATGTTAGAAATAGAATAATAAACTTTATGAAAAGAAGGAAATAATAAAGATAAAAGTACAAATCAATGAAAACAAAAAGTGAAGAGTTCATAAATGAGTAAAATTGCTAAAAAGAGTAGTAGATAGCCAGCTAGAATAAACTAGTTTTAAAAAGTGAGAAAGTGAAAACCTGCAAAGGCAGAAGGGAGGAGCTGAGAGCCTGAGCCCGTGAAGAGCAGGCAAGGCCCCAGCCAGGGCCTGGGTGATTGGCCTCAGCTCCGCATACCCACGGAGCCCAGCCTGGCTGCCCCTTCCTCCTCTGTGGGCCTTGTTGCAGAAACACCATAAGGGACTTTCAGCCACTTGAGATAAGCTGCTGTTTGGATTTTCTGCTGCCAACCCCCAGCCCCAAGACCACACCGGACAGTTGAGGAGACTCCCACCGTCCCCTGCGCTGCTCTGCCTGGACGCCTGCTCCTCCTCTGAGCTGCGGGCTCAGTGTGAGGTTCCCAGCCTTCATTGTTCCAGGCTGTTACCCCACATCCCACCCACTCCACACTCACTCACACATTTCCACAAGCCCCACCACGCCTTGCCACACTCCTGTACTCTAGAATAAACAATAAATATGGCTTTTGGACTTTGATGACGGATTGGGCCAAGAGCACATTCTGTATTCCATCACGCCCTTTTCAAAGCTGACCCTCCATTTGGGACATTCATCAAATATGGCAATGATATGTGTACCAAGCATGGGCTTACGTTCAAGAAGCCTGCTTAGTAAACTACCTTTCAGTGCTTCGTTGGAGGACAAAATGAAGCAGGGCAAAGGCTAATAGAGTTTTGCCAAGAGAATGCACTGGTCATAGCAAACACCCTTTTCCAACAACACAAGAGAAGACTCTACACATGGACATCACCAGATGGTCAACACTGAAATCAGATTGGTTACATTACAGCCAAAGATGCAGAAGCTCTATACAGTCAGCAAAAACAAGACTGGGAGCTGACCATGACTCAGATCATGAACTCCTTATTGCCAAATTCAGACTGAAATTGAAGAAAGTAGGGAAAACCACTAGACCATTCAGGTATGACCTAAATCAAATCCCTTATGATTATACAGTGGAAGTGACATATAGATTCAAGGGATTAGATCTGATAGACAGAGTGCCTGAAGAACTATGGGTGGAGGTTTGTGACATTGAATAGGAGGCAGTGATTAAGACCATCCCCAAGAAAAAGAAACACAAAAAGGCAAAATGATTGTCTGAAAAGGCCTTACAAATATGAGAAAAGAAGAGAAGCTAAAGGCAAAGGAGAAAATGAAAGATACACCCATTTGAATGCAGAGTTCCAAAGAATAGCGAGGAGAGATAAGCCTTCCTCAGTGATGAATGCAAAGAAATAGAGGAAAACAATAGATTGGGAAAGACCAGAGATCTCTTCAAGAAAACTTGAGATACCAAGGGAACATTTCATGCAAAGATGGGCTCGATAAAGGACAGAAATGGTATGGACCTAACAGAAGCAGATGTTAAGAAGAGGTGGCAAGAATACACAGCAGAACTATACAAAAAAAAGATCTTAAAGACCCAGAAAACCACAATGGTGTGATCACTCACCTAGAGCCAGACATCCTGGAATGTAAGTCAAGCAGGCCTTAGGAAACATCACTACGAACAAAGCTAGTGGAGGTGATGGAATTCCAGTTGAGTTATTTCAAATCCTAAAAGATGATGCTGTGAAAGTGTTGAACTCAAAATGCCAGCAAATTCAGAAAACTCAGCAGTGGCCACAGGACTGGAAAAGGTCAATTTTCAGTCCAATCTCAAAGAAAGGCAATGCCAAAGAATGCTCAAACTACCATACAATTGCACTCATCTCACACACTAGCAAAGTAATGCTCAAAATTCTCCAAGCCAGGCTTCAACAGCATGTGAATGGGTAAAATTCCAGATGTTCAAGCTGGTTTTAGAAAAGGTAGAGGAACCAGAGATCAAATTGCCAACATCCGCTGGATCATTGAAAAAGAAAGAGAGTTCCAGAAAAACATCTACTTCTGCTTTATTGACTATGCTAAAGCCTTTGTCTGTGTGGGTCACAACAATTTGTGGGAAATTCTTCAAGGGATGGGAATACCAGACCACCTTACCTGACTCCTGAGAAATCTGTATGCACATCAAGAAGCAACAGTTTGAACCGGACATGGAACATCAGACTTGTTCCAAATTGGGAGAGGAGTATGTCAAGGCTGTATATCATCACTCTACTTATTTAACTTATATGCAGAATACATCATGCAAAATGCTGGGCTGGATGAAGCACAAGCCAGAATCAAGATTGCCAGAAGAGATATTAATCACCTCAGATACCCAGATGATACCATCCTTAGGCAGAAAGTGAAGAACTAAAGAGCCTCTTGATAAAAGTGAAAAGAGGAGAGTGAAAAAGTTGGCTTAAAACTCAACATTCAGAAAACTAAGATCACGGCATCTGGTCCATCACTTCATGGCAAATTGATGGGGAAACAAAGGAAACAATGAGAGACTATATTTTCTTTTTTTTTGAAAGACTACATTTTGTTGGGCTCCAAAATCACTGCAGATGGTGATTGCAGCCATGAAATGAAAAACACTTGCTCCTTGGAAGAAAAGGTATGACCAACCAAGACAGCATTTTAAAAAGTAGAGACATTACTTTGCCAAAAAGGTCCATCTAGTCAAAGCTATGGTTTTTCCAGTAGTCATGTATGGATGTGAGAGTTGGATCATAAAGAAAGCTGAGCGCCGAAGAATTGATGCTTTTGAACTGTGGTGTTGGAGAAGACTCTTGAGAGTCCCTTAGACTTCAAGGTGATCCAATCAGTCCATCCTAAAAGAGATCAGTCCTGGGTGTTCATTGGAAGGACTGATGCTAAAGCTGAAACTCCAATACTTTGGCTACCTGATGTGAAGAAGTGACTCATTTGAAAAGACCCCGATGCTGTGAAAGATTGAGGGCAGGAGGAGAAGGGGACGGCAGAGGATGAGATGGTCGGATGGCATCACTGACTCAATGGGCATGAGTTTGAGCAAACTCTGGGAGTTGGTGATGGACAGGGAGGCCTGGTGTGCTGCTGTCCATGGGGTTGCAAAGAGCTGGACACGACTGAATGACTGAACTGAACTGAATGTTTCACTGAATTTTATGGAACCATAGAAAGAGGTGCTACAGCAGCTGTAACTGGTTGCCAGGTAACCTGCTGAAAACCGTCTTTGTGTGAGAAATCCGTGAACCGCTCTAATGAGCCCACGGCCTGGGGTGTGCTGCTTTCTGTCCGAGTTTCTGGTCACAAGCAGGCTCAGGGCAGTGAGGGATGTCGCCTTGGGGACACATGGACAGGCGGCAAACCGAGGGTCAGGGACTAAGTTCCACCCTAGGCCCACCTGCGACTGACCAGGATAGGCTGTAACTAATTGGTCTCAACTCTGGACTTCAGTTCTCTGATGCGAAAAGGAAGGTCGAGCTAGGCTTTCCCTGTGATTAAAGCTCTGATGTTCCATGCTTCTTCAAAACTCACAGCTGGGAAAGATGAGAGTAAAATCTGCTGACTGACTGAAAGAAAAATTCTGTTTTTCGGTTCCAAGCCCTGAGCAGGCAGGCTGGCCCAGCCCCAAGCTTCAGGTGGGGGGCATGGTGGCACGCAGAGGGGGCCCAGGACTCCCCGATTCGGCTTCAGAGACTGAGGTCCTTGGGTGCCAGTTCCTCACCGTTGCTCGGACCTTGCCCGATTTTAGGGTTGACAGTCCTGGGCTCAGCAGGATGGCCGTCCCGAGAGCTTGCCACTGGGGAACGTGGAGCGTGGCAGGTTCGCATGCTCTTGTTGGGCTTTTGTGGAGCAGACCTATGTGGTCACAGCCCTGGGGGCTTCCAGCCTGGGGCAATCTTCACACCCCCACTCTCTGAAGCCCCGCTGGTGACCTCATCCCATTCTCTTCTGGCATCTGTTCTGTAAGCGTTGGCCTCATTGCTCACATTCGGGAAAACCATTAACGCGTTGCCGTAGCGGGCCTTGTGCTTCTGTTCCCTCGTAGGTGTGCACGCCGGGCCTCTCCTGTTCTACTCACATGTCTCCCCGGGGAGGGCCCGTGCGTCCCAGCTGGAGTCTGCTCTCCACGCCCCTCCACCCCTGCCCTGTATGTCTGGGCTTCACCACGAGCTGACCCAGTCTGTGTACATCACAAATATATCCAGATTCTGTTTGGGGTTTGCTCTCCAAACACTAGAATACAAGACAGACTGCAGAGGCGTCCTCTGTTTCAGCATCACACTCACAACGACTTCCTCCATGCCAGGCTGCGGGAGGCCTTCTATAAATATTAGCTGAATGAATGAGTTTGCTTAGTCACTTCTCCAGTTTGAAGATTTCTTTACAAAGCCTGTTAAACCAATCATGATGCCTCTGTCAGGCACATCTGATGCCAAGGATGGACTCGTGCGAATCACCCGGTGATGGAGTCCAATCTAGTCAGGCACATCTGATGCCAAGGATGGACTTGTGCGAATCACCCGGTGATGGAGTCCAATCTAGGGGACCCTGCGTGTCACGGAGGCCTGGCCCATTTACTCTACACACATTTCTGCAGAATAAGGCTTTGTAAGTAAAGGCATTAGTTGAGAAGAGCTCCCAAACCACTGGGGTTGCTCAGTAATCAGAGCCACACTGAACACTCAAGGTACCAGCCATGGCTTACAAAACTCTTTAGAAAACTTATGCAACTCTCAGACAAAATGCTCATTTACAAGTGAAGCAAAATGAGTCACAATAGCTGGGACCTGACGCTGCAGGGTCTCAGAGCAGAGCATCCAACTTCAGGCTCTGGACATTCAGGCGCCAACTCAGGGTGAATTGTATCCCCTGCTGGGAGTGCATCTGAGGTCACACATCAGTTACAGCCACCTCCCCTCCCCACCCTACACTGGCCACCAAAACTGAACTCTCTGGACATGTCTTATCTTCACACTGTGGCCATCGTGTCCTTAGACTTCGTATGTTGGATCTTCCAAATTTGCTTTCAGTTGCTTTCTGCCAACACTTTCATATTTTCGTTTCTTTCTTCTTTGCATTGTGGCTGACTCTCCCAAGACTGTCTTCTACAATCGCACCTACCCCCGCTCTGCCGGCCACTGATTTTGTTTCGGTTTCCAATTGCGCAGTTATGAGTTTTAACGTCTACGCTCTTCTTCTTCTTGCAGTAGGACCTCTTCATGGTTGCTTGCAGTAGCTTCCTCTCCGTGATTGCTTGCTTCATTTCTGTAGATGGTTCCGACGGCTAACCTCTTACTGAGATGCACACCATAAACATTGTAACACACTTTGTTTCTTGCAGTGAATGCACTTTAGAGAAAAGGTTTCCTGGTTTTTCAGGGCTTGCCTCCCCGTGAATTGCAGCATCACTGGCCTGCTCTGGTGGTTTTCTGTTGTCCTCTTTGGTGCACTCACACCAACAATAATGTGGCCCATACACGCGACTCTGCCGTGACCATGACTGCCCTCCCTGGGGCCTGGTGACTGCAGCCCCCTCAGAGTCTGTTACGAGTCCCCACAGTCCCCCCGGAGGTGCCCACTGCCCTTCTTGCTCCTTCCACTCCGGCTGGAATCCTGGGGGATCTCCCATGGAGGATGAGGCTCTTCCACCTGGTGCCCTCACACCAGACTCCCCAGATGTGTTCACGCTGTGGGCCACGCACAGGAGAACCCATGTCTGGGGTGGGAGGTCTCTAAAGATCATCCTTGGATCACTGTCTTGCTCAGGAGTCTAACGCTTTTTCCACTCTCTGAACGCACCCTTCTAAGATAGCTGGAGATGACCTTGGACATCCGCAGGGAAGGTGAGTCCTGGTCACTGCACATCTGTGGGGTGAGACTAGAGCCTAGGCAAGTGACAGAGGAGTGAGGTCGCTCCCTCCCTGGGGCAGCCTTCTTTGGCCTTAGGAAGGAGACAGTCCTGTTCTTGACTCTCTGGACCATTCTCAGGTCACGGTGGCTGGATTCCGCGTGTTTACAGAATTCTCAAGTCCTGCCACTGCTGTTGCTCACTCACTAATTCGTGTCCATCTCTTTGCGACCGCGTGAACTGCAGCTTACCAGGCTTCCCTCTCCTTTTCCATCTCTTAACGTTTTCTCCAATTCACGTCTGTTGAGTTGCTGATGCCATCCCACCATCTCATCCTTTGTTGCCCCTTCTTTTTCCTTCCATCTTTCCCAGCCTCAGGGTTTTTTCCAATGAGTCGGCTCTTTGCATTAGGCGGCCAAAGAATTGGACTTCAGCATCAGTCCTTCCAGTGAATTTCATTCAGGGTTGATTTCCTTTAGGATTGACTGGTTTGATCTCCTTGCTGTCCAAGGGACTCTTAAGAGTCTTCTCCAGTACCCCAGTTCAAAACATCAGTTCTTCGGTGCTCAGCCTTCTTTATGGTCTGACTCTCACATCTGGACGTGACCACTGGAAAAACCATAGCTTCGACTGTAGGGACCTGTCTCTGCTTTTAATACACAGTCTAGGTTTGTCATAGCTTTCCTTCCAAGGATCAGCGTCTTTTAAGATCACCTACCATGTCCTAAATCCTGGCCCTTTCTTTTGCACGTTGATAAATCCATTTTTCCGTGTTCATCTGTACACTCACCTCCCCCCTCCACTGTTCATCTAACAGATTCTGACGCCTGCCACACTCACTATTTCACTCCCTTGTCCTCACTCTTTGCTTTCGGTCGTCTGTAAGCTCCCCAAGGGCAGCGTCTCTGTTGCTCTGTCAGTTGCGGTCTCTCCCGGGCTGAGGGCAGGACATAGAACACAGTAGGTGCTCAATAAATAAACAGTTGAACAATGAATACATTGAGAGGCAAGGCACGTAGAAGAACTGGGTGTGACATGCTGCCAGTCACACAGGTAGAGGATGACATTTAATATTAGCTTTTAAATGTGCAGCTTTTCTGGACACCTCCTGGAAGGTCAGTGGCACTTTGGGAAGAGGGTCTGAGTGTGGGACCCTGTTATCCGAGTCAAAGCTGGGAGGGACATTTCTCTATGTACATCCTTCTGAGTTTTGAGTTTGGGGCCATATGAGTCTATTACCTAAAAAAAAAAAAAATCAAATATATTTTTTAAAGGAAGAATATGTCCGTTTGGGGAGGAATAAGTGGTCACTGATTACTAGATGCTCGGTTGACTGAATCCAGGGCATTCTGCAGGGATACTGACATTGACCATTATCCTTAATGGCCTTGCTTCTGTCAACAAACAGCCTGTTGACTTTTTGAGGACATGATCCAGCCCAGAATCAATTTCCCGCAGGGCCAAGCATCAAGCCCAGACTGCTGAAACGTTTGTGCTGGTGGTGATTGTGAGGGCACAGGACCAATTTGTGTGAAAAACTCTAAGGCGTTGCTTGAGAAGGACACTCGTGGGTCTAGAGCCACACGATGGTGCTTTGACAGCACGGCAGCCGCTCCAGGCTGAGGCCACCAGACAAAGCGAGCCCGCGGTGCTGAAGCTCCCAGCCCAGGGGCATCGCGTTGCCGGCCTGGGCCTGGTGCAACTGGCCATAAACCGAGGGACCGCAGAGTCCATGGCAGCCTCATTCCAGGCACTTAAAGGTGCTGTCGGTTATAACCTCCAGATAAAACCCAAACTGGATCAAAATTTATTTCGTGTCAATGTTTTATCATAGTTATAAACCCTATCAGGGCTTGAAAGCAGCCTGCCATCGCATTTATCCACACTGCAGACGGGACGCCAGGGAGCGGATGAGTCACGTGTTCTGGCTTTGCTTTATCACCAGGACACGAAGACATGAAATAGTCTGCACTTCCCAAGTGTGTCAGAACACGTGTTTAATTCTGCCCTCTCACTTGGGCCTACGAGTGTGCGGAACTAAAATATTTTTTTCCAGAGTACTTTGAGTCACCCGTTAACTGTCTAAACTTTTCTTGATTTGGGTATTATCTTTTGACCTACGTCAGAATTGTTCTTTAGTTGTTAAGTCATGTCTCACTCTTTTGAGACCCCATGGACTGTAGACCACCCGGCTCCTCTGTCCATGGGATTTCCTAGGCAAGAAGACTGGAGTGGGTTGCTGCATCTTGAATGGAAGAGGGGAGAGCTAAGAGTCAGAGGTTGAAAAACAATATCCTAGTGATGGCTATGCCCCGAATCGCACCAGATCAAAGGGCAGCCCCTCCCACGGCTTCATGGCACATAGTGGGCTTCTCTTGAGCCCATGTTAAGGAAATTACACCTCAGAAGGCTTTGGCCAATAACAATTACAGTGTATGTAGCAACTCAGTGGTGTTGACAAAGGCTGTATTTGGGAAGCCAGTTAAACAGCTTTTGCAAGGGTGAGACTGCCTGAGTACCGTTATACAGAGGAAAACGATGTTTTCCAGCCTTATCGTGCCTGGCCATCTATGTAATCTTCATCAAGTATTTGAGAAATCAGAGAGTCTTGATTACATAATCCTGAGAACTTTTCAGCAAAATGGAGAGGCAATAAAAATCAGAACCAAAAAACATTTCCACCTCCTTCCCTACGGCAGCATGCGTGAGAGACCTCAACTTCTGGATTGAAGCCGGCCCTGATGGTGGGGTTGGGGAAGAGAGGAGAAAACCCAAGCAAAGAAGCCAGAAACTACAACCCTCGCCAGAGCCCCCAGCACTGGTCATCAGCCACTGGAATCACTTGGACGGTGCCCCTGCCCCAAGTGTTAACCTCCAGGGGCTGCGTGAGACAGGCAGCCTTGCAGGACAAGTGAAAAATCACAAAATAACCTCAGTGTAAGTTGTCAAGACAGACACAGAGATGTCCAAGATAACTTGAAAAGAGTGCTGCTCTTCCAGCTCAGCATCACAAAAACAAACAACCCAATCAAAATAGACATTTCTCCCAAGAACAAAGAAAACTTACAGAGGGCCAACAGACACCGTCAGGGTGGCCATCATCAAAAAATCCAGACAATGAATGTTGGGGAGGGTGTGGAGGAAAGAGAGCCTTCCTGCACTGCTGATGGGAAGGTAGATTGGTGCAGCCTCTACAGAGAGCAGCATGGAGGTTCCTTAAAAACTAGACATAAAGTTACCATGTGACCCAGCAGTCCCACTGTGGCGCGTGTGTCCTCACAAAACCGTAATTAGAAAAGATACACGCACCCCGATGTTCATAGCAGCACAATTTACAATGGACGGGCCCAGAAGGCGGCCTAGGCGTCCACTGGCAGGTGAGTAGACAAAGGGAGCGGTGCGTGTGTACAGTGGAATATGGCTCCAGCCGTGAAAGGGAAATGTTGCTGTTTCGATGGAGGGGACCTAGAGATGATCATACTGAGTGAAGCAAGTCAGACAGAAAAAGACAATATCATATGATATCCTTTATAGGCGGAATCTAAAAAAAATATTACTTAAGAATTATTTATTAGTACAAAACAGAAACAGGCTCACAGACATAGAAAAAGCTTATGGTTACCAAAAAGGAAAGGGCGGAAGAGGGATAAAATAGGACTATGAAATTGATAGATATACTAGATACACACTATATGAAATAAACAGTAAGGGTTTACCGCACAACACGGGGAACTATATTCAGTACCTTGTAATAAGCTACGGTGGAAAAGAATCTGAAAGGACTACATGTATACCTGACACATATACACTGATACATACATATAAAAATATGTGTATCCCTGAAATGAGCACAGTATTGTGAATCATCTGTACTTTACTAAAAAGGCACCAAACATTAGAAGAGCTCATTTTTAATGAAAAAGTTTATCTTATTTAAATTTAAGTGATTAGTAGCAATAAAAATAAAATTTGATGTCACCCTGAAATGTTTATGCCTGCCTCACCAAAATGACCACCCGAAAGCGCATCTTCTCATCTCTGTCTTCTCACAGAAGCCCTGATGGGCAGCAGCTGGTGTCTCCTCTGTTTCTGCAAGCCCAGGCTGGCCTGTGACCTGGGATGAGGTCTGAAACAGGTGGCTGCCTCTTCCAGGATAGGGGGAAAGTTTTAGACAGCAGTGGTGTGGAGGAGTCACGAGGGGTCAAGGCTTCTTCCAGGCATGGAAGAGGGTAAATTCATTTCTAATAGGAAAGACCAGCAATTTGGGACTCTCACTGTGAGAAGGAATTCAGAACAGTGTCAGCTCATGGTAGGTTGTCAGTCAATGTTTGGGAAAAAATAAAGGAGTCAGTATCATTTTCTGGAAAATAATTAGAAATGTGACACACGAACTTTTAATAAAAGAAATCTATCCAAACATAAGGGAAATTCTCCCAAGAGAAACTATTTTATTCATCAAGATGTTGATCAGAGTCTTATTTATAAAGCTGTAATTAAGAATAAATATCTGACAATATGCCATGGAAAGCACGTTCATTGGAAAAGTATGTGATCTTTAATAATGTAGCCTGGACAATGTTCTCATTTTCTGTTGATGGGACTACAAACTGTGAAAAACAATTCAGGAGGTAATTTGACGACAAGCCTCAAAGAGCTTAAAATATATTCAAAAATATTTCACTCTTAAGAATGGATCCTAAATTTATAATCAGACAAGGACTTAAGGCAACATGTGCAAGTCTGTGGACTTAGGATCCTTTATAATCGCCATGTTTGGGAGATGTTGGTGTGAGGGGTGGACGATGCTGACATCAGGGCCCAGGAGGTGGACAGCCCACTGACTATTATGTGACCTGGTCACGGAATATATGTGGCTCTGTGTTTCCTTTTCCTCATCCGAATAGTGGAGTTAATAACAATACACACTTTGCATATTGTTATTTCATTTAATGAGGTTGTGCATTGAAAGTGCTTATCATAAACCTGCCCTGGGCCTGGGGTGGCATCTGATATGCTCCTCATCTGTACTTTGGGGCAGGAAGGTGACATGGTCACTGTTCATTTTAAAGGAGAAAGCACCTTGTTAAGAGAATCCAGAGAAAAAAGCAGAGACATTACTTTGCCAACAAAGGTCCGTCTAGTCACAGCTATGATTTTTCTAGTAGTCATGTATGGATATGAGAGTTGGACCATAAAGAAAGCTGAGCGCCGAAGAATTGGTGCTTTTGAACTGTGGTGTTGGAGAAGACTCTTGAGGGTCCCTTGGACTGCAAGGAGATCCAACCAGTCCATCCTAAAGGAGACCAGTCCTGAGTGTTCATTGGAAGGACTTATGTTGAAGCTGAAACTCCAATACTTTGGCCACCTGATGCGAAAAGCTGACTCATTTGAAAAGACCCTGATGCTGGGAAAGATTGAGGGCAGAAGGAGAAGGGGATGACAGAGGATGAGATGGTTGGATGGCATCACAGACTCAATGGACATGGGTTTGAGCTGACTCCGGGAGTTGGTGATGGACAGGGAGGCCTGGTGGGCTGCTGTCCATGGGCTCACAAAGAGTTGGACACGACTGAGCAACTGAACTGAACTGAAGAGAATCCGGACGGCCACAGGACAGGTGAATCAGCTTTTTCTCCCCTTGCTCTGTGGCAGACACAGAGCTTACACTTTGCAAACTGTACTTCAGTTAATCCTCAGGATGGTTCCTTCATATACGATTCCATTTCTTAATGAAGACTGAGATCAAGAGAGGTTAAATACCTCACTCAAGTTCACATACAAGGTCATGATCAGAGCTGGGGTCTGAGTCCAGTTCAGGCTGTATCCATTCAACAAGTACTTATTGAAGATCTACTTTGTGCCGGAGGATGCTGTAAGTAGTTGAGAAGCATCAGTGCACCTTTTTTTTTTTTTCCCCTGAGAGGGCTTACTTTCATCAGGGGACAGGCAGTGAGACATAAATATATTAAACGTGTAAATTGTAAAGTGTGTGAGACGGTGAGAAAGCCTGTGAGAGGGCTGGTGGCTCTGTGGTAAAGAGTCTGCCACCAATGCAGGAGATGCAGGGACCCGAGTTCCATCCCTGGGTTGGGAAGATCCCCTGGAGGAGGAAATGGCAACCGACTCCAGTATCCTTCCTGGGAAATTCCATGGACAGAGGAGGCTGGCGGGCTACAGTCCACGGGTCACAAAGAGTTGGACACGACTGAGCATGCACACACATACAAGCCAAGCCTATAAAGGTGGAAAAAAGGAGAACAGAGCAGCAGCCAGGTTAAGAAGGGGCAGGAGGGTAGACCTCACTGAGAAGCTGACATTGGAACAGTACTTGAGGGTGCTGATGAGGTCAGCCAAGCAAACCCAAAGAGGAAAGGCACCCCAGGCAGAGTGGACACGAAGAGCCAAGGCCAGAGAGCGAGGGAGCCTGGTGAGTCTGAAGAGGCAGGAGGTCTGTGCGGCCAGAGCTGGGTGAGAGAGGCCAGCATGCAGCTGGCACAGCAGTGCCGGCCGGGCCACGGAAGACCTCCTGGGTCTCTGGGGACTTCGAATTTCGAGTAAAGTGAGGAGCGCTTAAAGGATTTCAAATCTCTCTGTGACATGATTTGACTTTTATAAAAAATCATTCTGGCTCCTGCATAGAGAATATGTTATGGAGCATTGAGGGGAGACGCAGGAGGTAGCAATAGAAATAGAAAGAAGGAAGAGTGTTTTGCCACATTTTGAGGTACAGCGAGTATAATTTGATGGTGGATGAGATATGAGCATGGGAGAAAGTGAAGAATAAAAGATTCTTGCTAGGTTTTGTCCAAAGCGAGTGGAAGGATGGATGGGAGGCCACCCAGACCGCCGGGGAGGGGGTGGGGGCCAGGCGCTAGTCTCGGTGAGCGGAGCCTGTGATGTCTTGAGACACCCCGGCGGAAATGTCACACAGACCACTGAGTGTATGAGTGGGAGGGAGTGTAGACGGGAGGGGTGCCTGTCCGTGTCCTGACACACTCTGACCTCAGGAAGTCAGCGAGAAGAGCAGGAACCAACAGAGGGTGCTGGGAGCAAGGAGCCATGAGGCATAAAGTCCAAGCTGAAAGAAAAGGCAGAGTTAGATCTGATGCAGAACCAGAAGGCTTCTCTCTGGTGCTGTGCGGGCCTCTGCCCAGCTCTGCTCCACCGGAGCGCCAAGGTCCCCTGTCCCACTGGAGAATCTTCTCCCTTGAACCCAAAGGGACGAGACAACGTGGGGAGATGGCAGTGAGATATGAAGTCTGCTGGAATAATACAACATGAGGCTTCTTGAATAATTGTGAGATCAAACATCTCAGTTGAGGATAATTTAAGATGTATCAAGATTTCCTTCTTTGAAAGGAAAAGAAAAGAATCTTCAAATTGTTTAGAAAAATGTTTTGCCTGTGGCAAAGAACATTATATAAATGTCCACCCTGCCAGAAACTTTGATTGTTTTAGATGTGAAATGCAATTTATCAGCTTCAGTGTAATATCCAAGACAATAGTTTCAAAGACAGTAAAGGAAAACATAAGGACAGCATTACCAAGAAAATGTGTTCATTTAAATACAGTAAAAATGAATAAATAAATATCATTAGCTACAATATCTCTACCCTTATCTTCAGCATAGTAACTATACCTAGTTATTGTAAGAAAGCTAAGCCAAAAATCAAAACAAACAAAGACAGCTTGTCAATGGTCATAAAATACCCATTATGCTTCTTTTTTCACTTTTTTTTTTTTTTTTTACTGGCTGCCTTAGAGTTTGCAATATACATTTATAACTAATCCAAGTCCACTTTCAAATGACATTCTATACTTCAAGGGCAGTGTGAGTGCCCCTAGTAACAAACTAATCCTGACCCCTTCTTCCTTTATCTTTGCTGCCATTTATTTTACTCACATGTAAGCTTCCCTGGTGGCTTTGTGGTAAAGAGTCCACCTGCCAGGGCAGAAGACCCAGGTTTGATCCCTGGGTTGGGAAGATCCCCTGGAGGAGAGCACGGCAACCCACTCCAGTATTCTTGCCTGGAGAATCCCATGGACAGAGGAGCCTGGTGGGCTACAGTCCATGGGGTCACAAAGAGTCAGGAGTAACTAAGAGTACACACAGACACACACAAACATATGTAAACATACACACACACATGTACATGTATATAATATACAAAATTGTGTGTGCTTCATGCTAAGTGGTTCAGTCATGTCTGACTTTTTGTGACCCTATGAACTGTAGCCCGCCAGGCTCCTCTGTCCATGGGATTCTCCAGGCAGGAATGCTGGAGTGGGCCGCCATGCCCTCCTCCAGGGGCTCTTCCCCACCCAGGGATTAAAGCTGCGTCTCTTATACCCACCTGCACCGGCAGGCGGGTTCTTTAACACTAGTGCCATAATTACACCTAATCAAATCATCGTTGATATTGTTACTTTGAACAAACTGTTGTCTGTTAGATCAATTAAGAAAAATAAAAATGAAAGTTTATTTCACCTTTGCCTATTTCTTCTGTGATCTTCCTTTCTTTAGGTAGACTCGAGTTTTCTACCTGAATCATTTTATTTCTTCCTGAGCATACCTTTCGAGGGCTTCCCTGGTGGCTCAGATGATAAAGAATCTGCTTGCAATGCAGGAGACCCAGGTTTGATCCCCTGGGGAAGGAAATGGCAACCTGCTCCAGTATTCTTGCCTGGAGAATCCCATGGACAGAGGAGCCTGGTGGGCTGCAGTCCACGGGGTCACAAAGAGTCAGACACGACTGAGCGACTAACACACACACACCCCAGAACACCTTTTAACATTTCTTATAAGGCAGATCTACTGATAACAGATTCCTCAATTTTTATTTCTCTGAGAAAATCTTTTTTTTTTTTTCATTTTTGAAGGATACTTTTTCAAGATATAGAAGTCTAGTTTGTTGTTTTTTTCCTCTCAAAACTAAGTATTTCATTTTACTCATTTCTTGCTTATGTGACTTCTTAGGTAAAGTTAGATGTGCATATCTTTGTTATCTATGTTAACATACTTTTATCCTCTGGCTTCCTTCAGGACTTTAAATGCACCATATAGATATCATAAAACAGTGTCACATGGTGCAGTTTCACATATTTTTAAAAACAACTTTGTTAGTTTCAGGATTTATTTTGGACAGTACATCCAGAAGCTCAAATTTCTAATTTCTCTGATGGTCTGATAATTAATGTTAAAATTCCAGTATCAAGTTAGTTTTTTTTTTACATAAATGAAACATCCTTAATCTCATAAACTCTTTTTCACTCACTTTGAAGAGCATTGATGATCAAGAGATGCTTAGAAACCATAGCACCCTAGTCTCAGGTATAAAGTGTAAGTAGATTCTACACCCTCTAATGCCCTTGCCCCTTAGGCAGGGCTGAGACCAAGGCAAAATTTCATCAGCAGGTAGAGGATCCCACTAGTGAATGTTCTAGAAAGGAGGCGTGGGACCACACCTCCTAGATTGCGCCTCTCACTGAGGGTTGATCAGCCTTCTAGATAAAGCTCCCAGGTTCATCTGGGCTAACACAGGCCAGAGAAACTACAGGGCCACCTGTGTGCTTCCTCTCTCTGAGCCCCTCAATTCATGTGGGTTTCTTTTATAGTTTTTCAACACACTGATCCTATATAAACCCACTGTTGTTCCCCAGCTGGACGTGAACTCCTGGAACCTGTGTGTGCATCTCAGCACCCACAACAGGCGTGTTCGTGACATAGTTGTTCAGCAGATGCCTGTGGAGTGAATCCTACAGATGAGGAAATAGTGGGCAGCACCAGCCACTGAGCAGACAACTTGAAGGGACATTCACTCGGGGCCTGGCATCAGTACCCTGTTTGGTATCAGAATATAAAGGAATAAGGCAGACAGTTTTCTTAAGAATGATCTATAAACCCTCCCCAGGGACATGGAAGTGGAAAGCCAATCAGAGACCAGTCAGGTAAGGGAGAAGCTCAGAGATACCCACCCAGGCCGCTGGGGGCTATAATCCTGATTGCTTGCCCTAGTTCTCGGGGCAGCTCCTCACCCCAGAAGCAAGCTCTTAGTTCAGTTCAGTTCAGTCGCTCAGTCGTGTCTGACTCTTTGTGACCCCATGGACTGCAGCACACAGGCCTCCCTGTCCATCACCAGCTCCTGGAGCTTGCTCAAACTCATGTCCGTTGAGTTGGTGATGCCACCCAACCATCTCATCCTCTGTCATCCCATTCTCCTCCCACCTTCAACCTTTCCCAGCATCAGGGTCTTTTCCAGAGTCAGTTCTTTGCACCACGTGGCCAAAGTACTGGACTTTCGGCTTCAGCAACCTCTTAGCACGGCACTCTTCATGGTGAAGAGTCTCTACAGGCCGAGACTCTGTAGTGTCAGAAGTTCAGTTTCATGGAGCTACATTCATGCTCTGCAAGCATTCTTCCCTAATTTCTGCAGCTCCCATCAAGCACAAAGAAAAGAAAAAATACTCCCTTATAAATAAAACAGTCAAAAGAATTGCAAAAGCTGTTTTGCATTCAAAGTCTCCTGCAGCTTTTAAAAATAGACTGTTTTCTGTTGTACAAGCCATGACTGTTCTACAGAAGGTTAGCAACCCCAAGCCCATAAATCCAGGGTCAGCTAAATGTAGCACGGGAAGGCTCCCCTCTCATTCAAGCCTCCCACCTCTCCATTAAGCTGCTAACGAGGTCATTAACCAGGGACCCGAAGCCGCCCATCAGCCCCGTCCTGCCTGCTCACAGATGGGTCTGGAAGCTGAGAGCTCGGAATGATGGATAGCGGCCCTGCCAAGGGCTTGTCTCCATCCCCAGGGCGCCTTCTGGGGAGGGAGTCTTGTGGGCCTGTCTGGGCTCACAGTAAATAAGCACTTGGTAATTTTCTTTCGAAAGATGGATGCAGTAGATGCCCTTACAGCCACTGGGGCTTCACAGTGAGCAGGGCTGCTCGAACCAGTCACTCTGGGAGACAAGAACAAAGGACAGTGACGGTAGCTGATACCCGACTCAGAGAGGGAAGTGCCGTCGCCCTGATGGTTACTGAGTGTCATTTGACGTGTCCGTGTAACGTATGCACATTCACATTAATGTGGGCGTGTGCGGAACACACACACATGCTCTTGTGGCTCCCCCACTGCTCCTGCTTTCCTGAGAGTGTATCTCACACACACATACACACACACACACACACATACATACATGTTCTTATGGTTCCCACCACTGCTTCTGCTTTCCTGAGATTGCATCACACACACACACACACACACACACCGCACATACATACACGTACACACACACACACACACTGTTCTTATGGCTCCCATCACTGCTCCCGCTTTCCTAAGATGGTATCACACACATCACACACACAGAGACATACACACCACACACACACATACACACTGTTCTTATGGCTCCCATCACTGCTCCCGCTTTCCTAAGATGGTATCACATACATAACACACACACACACACACACATCACACACACACAGACACACACACCACACACACACACAGACACACACACACATACCACACACAAAGATACACACTACACACACAAAGACACACACTACACACACACACACATGCTCTCATGTCTCCCCGCACTGCACCTGCTTTCCTGGGAGTGTATCTCACACACACACTCACACACACACACACTCTTTTCTGATTGTGTCAGTTTCGCAGGTCAGGTGCCTAAGGATCAGGGAAAGTCTACGGAGCCTGCTCTGTCTGATTCTGAGGCCGTTCTCTACACTAAGGAGCCACCCCTTCACCTGCCTACTGGTTCCAGGTTTCTCACCCCGTGCCACGTGCCACCTCATGCCCATGTCACAGCCAGTGCCCACAGCTGCTGCGGGAGCTTCAGTCTCGGAAGGCCTACACAACCACCTTCATTTGTGTGGAAGACTTGTAATCTATCCATTCGCTCTCAGCTCAGCCATCACTTCCTCCAGGAAGCCTTCCTTGACCTCCCTGAGTAATTCAGTAGCACGGCCTGGAACTTGCTACCATAGAACCGGTCACCACATCGAAGGAACCTGTAGATTTTTATAAAAATCTTTTATAAATCCATGGAGGCTTTCTACAGGCAAAGGGCATCTCTTTTGTGCATTCCATTTTGGTAGAACTCAGAGCACAGTAGATGCTTTAATGAATTGAAGAATGATGACAAAAACTGGGGGAGCCTCAAGGAAATGGCAACCCACTCCAGTGTTCTTGCCTGGAGAATCCTAGGAATGGGGGAGCCTGATGGGCTGCCGTCTATGGGGTCGCACAGAGTTGGACACGACTGAAGCGACTTAGCAGCAGCAGCAGCAGCAAGTAAATGTGTTATGAAAAATCAAGCATGTGTCAGATTGGGGTGGTTGGAGAGGGGTGTTCTTAACAGATGGGCAAATCCAGGCCCATCCCTGGATTCTAGAAGCACCTTGTTTGCATGAATATGGAGCTGCACCGACTGTGCAGGGGTCTCAGATAAACCCCTCCATCAGGAGTGGGTGGGCTGGGTCATCTGTACTAGTGAATGCAGCACCTCTCACCTGCAAGAGATCCCGAGGAGGTGGTCGGGCAGGTGTAATGTGCACATGGCCTTTGGGTGGGAGCTAGACTTGGACTGATGGTGTGCAGACCACTTTGATGGCGCTTTGCCTGTGGCTGCGCATGCCTCGTGCTGCGGCTCTTTGCTTAGGTTCTGCCCCACCGTCTAGGGCTCTGTGTTGGGGTGGGGGTGAGGCAGGGGGGGATTCACCGTCTCTGCAGCTGCCCCACCGTCTAGGGCTCTGTGTTGGGGTGGGGGTGAGGCAGGGGGGATTCACCATCTCTGCAGCTTTGTAGGGAAGCTCGCTTATCTTGACTCACTGGGTGATGCTTACCAAGTGATCCTGGTGATCCTGATTTCAGGGACAGTCGAGTCTGATTCTAAGCTTCTGCCAGGATCTTACATTCACCTGTAGCCACCCTGCCCCCCCCCCACCACTTCTCCAGGATGAGGCCCTACGTGGCCCGTGTCTCTCAGAGATGTTCACAGGCAGCATGGCCTGGTCACCAAACTATCAAAGAGAAGAGCCTGCTGCGGCTGCAGCCTGCCATTTGTAGGAAGTGCGCGGCAAAGTTAACGAACAGTTTGTTAATATTCATAAAGTCGAGATGCACTTCAAACTCTCCGTAGGCCTGGGCAGGTACGGGCACTTGCTATGAGAACAGCTCTGCTCCCCGTCACTCAGCAGATGTGACATCAGCTTGCTTTTGGTCTGCTCTGCTTCTCTCCATGGAGGTGGCTGACGTTAGGTAACCAGACCAGGTCTCTGTGTTTGGATCCCCTGGTGCCTCAGAAGGTAAGGAATCCACCTGCAGTGCAGGAGACGTGAGTTCAGTCCCTGGGTCGGGAAGATCCCCTGGAAAAGGAAATGGCAATCCACTCCAGTACTCTTGCCTGGGAAATCCCATGGATGGAGGAGCTTGGGGGGTTACAGTCTGTAGGGTTGCAAAGAGTCGGACACGGCTGAGCCATTTCACTTTCTTTCTCCATCTTTACCCTGATTTTTTCCTGAAACCACTCAGTTCCACGTGAACAAACAGGAGTTGAGATCTGGGCGAGTTTCTGCTCTGGCCTCAGGCCAGTTATCTGTTTTGCCCCTCCCCTAGGCTGAAACCCATGGGCAAGGCAGCCGCAGACCCCAGGGCAGTCCTCTGAGGAGGTGGTGGGTGGGGGCTGTTAGCTGCAGTCCCAGCAGCAGCTGGTGAAGGGCCCCCCGGGGGCCCGGGGAGGCCACCAGCAGTGTCTGCCCAGGGGTGAAGTCAAGGCGAGGACCAGAGTGGTCGTGGTCTCCATCCCCTGATCTGGCAGGGAAGCAGCCATGGTCAGGTGGGGCTGGGGAGTGTGAAGGTTGTGATCCATTTCACATCTGGACAGATCAAGGCCAGAAGAGAAAAGATCCCCAATCAGCAGGAAAGGCAAGTTGAAAAGTGAGGCAATGAATGTGCCTGAAGATGAAGCTTTGGAGGGTGGGGCAGGGGTCACATAGACCATGGCAGAGGTGAGACCAGAGCAGCAAATGACTAGAAAAGTGACGCTGAGACGGCACAGGGATGGGGCAAGAGAGAAAGGAGAAGAGCAGAGCCCAGGGCGTCTGCAAAGGGCACGTCCCGGCCCCCCAGGAGGGAGCCACTCCCCATAACGTGTCCAATGCTGGGGGAAGGTGGGGAGGAGGCTGGCGGGGAGAGGACCCACCATGTGCAGGAGGGACGCTCTGGAGGTGGCCCTGCACCTCTCTAGAGCCGTGAAGCAGTGAGGTCCGCCAGGTTGTCCGCACGCAGGTGTGCAGCAAAGGTGAGGTTGGAGGTTGCTGACAGGCAGTGTGGGCCTCAGAGGTTCTTCCAGGGCCGGGAGAAGCTGGGGGCCTTGCTCTCATTGGTGTGTCTGACTCATTGAAGGAGGCCTCTCTGAAAAGTCCTCAAAGATCTCCTTGTTACAGAGGTAGGGGGCAGGCAGAGCGAGCAGGGCAGGAAGAGACTCACCTGGGTGGGGAGGAGGGAAGGCTCCAGAAAACAGCAGCAACATCTAACTCCTAAGGACTGATGCTTCTGAATCTCCCCCTGCTGGTTTATGGCCAGGAGAAGAGAAGCTAGGGGCGGGGGGAAGGAAAGACGGAGGGCTAGACGGCTACACGCCGGCTCCATCACCATCCATCTGTCCTTCTCTGGCTGGTGCTCGCCCCAGGGAGACCTCAGGAAGCACTAGCCTGCGAGGATGAAAGGAGAAGCCATATTCACTCGCACTTTGGGAGCAAAACTGCTCCATAAATACAAAGAGTGAGCCGGATCTCCAGGCAGAATTTATTTCAGAAATGCAGCCCGATGCTCCGGGAGGCTGGAAGTGCCAGTGTTACCACGTCTTTGTGATCCGTTTGTCATCTGGATGGTACATGCCTGCTTCCTCCATGCTGGCCAGCCCCAGAAGGAGACACGAATAAATCAGCGGGAGATTGTGTGTTTTCTACAACGTCAAACAATGTTTCCCATGTTGGTGTGGGGAGAGAATGAACTCACCTCGTTTGCCAACCAGCATCAGCACAAATGCATCTCACGGGGTCTCGGGCAGGGAGGGGGCAGTGCCGGGGAGGCTGCTGTGGAGAAAGGTCGCGGCTGGCTCTGGTCTCTGGCCACAGATGCTCCAGCCCCCAGACAACCGGCTGCAGCCAGCTGCCTGCCCGGCCTCAGGCAGCCCGGCACGCTGCCTCCATGCTCCCGCTCTACAAACCAAGCTTCCGGGCCCCTGGTCTTGTCTTCATCCACCCCACTCACTTACTCGAGGCAAGTCTTCCTCTGCAAGTTGCTGTAGAAACGCACTGAGCTGTGCCACTTTGGAGAGGGGCCCGACGTCCTTGTAGGATGCAGCAGACATGCTGGCAGAAAGACACCAACCGAGGAGACCAGGAACCCACTGCCTCGCCAAGTCCCCGCTCAGCGACTTCCTAGTAAAGCTTTGTTGCTGTTCAGCTGCTGAGTCCTGTCTGACTCTTGGTGACATCATGAACTGCAGCAAGCCAGGCTTTCTGGTCTCCCACTGTTTTACAGAGGTTGCTCATACTCTGTCTATTAGATTGGTGATGTCATCCAACCATCTCATCCTCTGCTGCCCCCTTCTCCTCCTGCCCTCAATCTTTCCTGGCATCAGGATCCTTTCTAGTGAGTGAGCTGTTCGAATCAGGTGGCCAAAGGATTGGAGCTTCAGCTTCAGCATCAGTGCTTCCAGTGAACACCCAGGACTGATCTCCTTTAGGATGGACTGGTTGGATCTCCTTGCAGTCCAAGGGACTCTCAAGAGTCTTCTCCAACACCACAGTTCAGAAGCATCAATTCTTCAGTGCTCAGCTTTCTTTATGGTCCAACTCTCACATTAGTACATGACTTCTGGAAAAACCATAGCTTTGATTATATGAACCTTTGTTGGTAAAGTGATGTTTCTACTTTTCGATACATTATCTAGGCTTGTCATAGCAGTTGGAAACACTCACCCTGCTTGCTTGCCTTCAGATGGAGTCAAGTGGTTGAGTTTAATTAAATCCTCTCACACTGGGAGGTTAGCATTTGTATTTATTGTACTGAAATATCTTCTATATAACATTATACTCCTCAGCTAATATCTTGCCCTCATCCTTGAATTAAAACCAATTTACACCTGTAAAAAAGTGACTCGAATCATCTGCATTAGTGAGCCCTGCCTCTCGTCTGTTTTCAAACTGAGGTTTCTGGGTTTACTGTTCAAATATTGTTGCCGTCAGTTTGGAATTTCAAAGGGCTCTGTGGCCCATTGGCGTCTATCATGAAGCGTCTTTCTGAAAAAAAAACACCCAAACCTAACTGAATCACTATACAACCTGAGACTAACAGCACTGTGGGTCATCTACACTTCAATTTAAAAAATATATTAATTAAACAAAACACAAAACAGAAAAGTAACCTGAGACATCCTTGTGAACCATCAAAGTCATGGCCACTCACCCTCCTCTACTGAAGCACGTTTGTTGTTTATTTAGGGCTGCACTGGGTCTTCTTTGCAGCAAGTCTCAATGGTTGCAGCGTATTATTTGCTCCCACAGCACATGGGGTCTCACTTCCCCTACCAGGGATGGAACACATGTCCCCTGCATTGGAAGGCAGATTCTTAACCTCTGGACCAGGGAAGTCCCCTCTTTGTGCATCAGTAAATTAGCTCTCTCTTGCCTGGAGAATCCCAGGGACGGGGGAGCCTGGTGGGCTGCCGTCTCTGGGGTCGCACAGAGTCGGACACGACTGAAGTGACTTAGCAGTAGCAGCAAATTAGCTCATTTCCCACTTGCTGTCTGGGATAATCAAGTGACAGCCACTAACTGACTGGCTAGAGCCATGAGGTCCCCAAAGGAGCTTTATGTCCCCTCCAGCCCTGTCCCCAGCAGCGTTCATCGGTGAAACCTGGACATGCCACCTGGGAGAGGCTCTGCTTGCCTTTATCTTTTCCAGAAGGAAGAACTCAACTTCTAGAAAAACAGAACTGGCAGAATCAGTGTCTACAAAACTCTGGCCAGATGTATGGCTGATGAGAGAGGTTGGCTTGCCTTATACAAATAATATTCAAAATTATTTTTGAATTAGTTTATTTCAGAAATAAGACAACAGCTGTATAGACGATGATGCTAAGTACTTCATTCCTCTGTACACAAGTTCTCTCTGAAGGCTTGGAAGCATAGAAATCTCCAAACCACCAAAGGCTTGCTCCAAGAGTTTTGTTTCTCTCTTGTTGTTATTCAGTGGCCCAGTCACGTCTGACTCTTCGCATCCCGTGGACTGCAGCACGCCGGGCCTCCCTCTCCCTCACCATCTCCTGAAGTTTGAAGTTCACGTCCATTGCATTGGTGATGCCATCCGGCCATCTCAACCTCTGACGCCCTCTTCTCCTTCTGCCCTCAATCTTTCCCAGCATCAGGGACTTTTCCAATGAGTCAGCTGTTCACATCAGATAATCAGAACACTGGAGTTTCAGCTTCAGCATCTGTCCTTGCAATAAGTATTCAGAGTTGATTTCCCTTATGATTCCTTACTTTCTCTTTTTCTGCTGTAGAAAATGGAAGCAGATCCAAAACACATATCAGTGTAGGAGAGTGGGTTGGCAAATTTCCTTTAAAACTGTTGTTTTGAATTATTTTACATGTTCAAGAAAATCTGTCTAAAATATCTAAGACATTAAGAGCAATAAAATGAACAGCAAGGTGCCCATCGCCTTGCTTCCAAACTGGAAGTTCAGGTGAAGTTCCTGAAGTTCCCTTGTCGCATCTTCCCTGCCCCCTATCTCCGTGGAATTTTGTATTTATCATTCTTCCAGTGACTTTATACATTTCCATAAATAAGATATTACTGGTAAGTTGCTCATTTCGAATTAGAAACTTGAGTAGAAGAGCAGTTCTCTCTGACGGCTGAGAACCGATTTAACTGTGTCCTGATGAGCAGGACCAGTTACTCAGGACCAGTGTGCGAGACTGCCCTTCTCCTCCCTGTCAGTTCGGTGCCGCCCAGCTGCTCTGTGCGGTGTCCCTGAACTCCTGGCTCCGCTTCCGGCTGTTTCCTCCTGTCCGCCCGCGTCCTTTCTTGTCCCAGCTCCTCACCGTCCAGCTATTACAACTCCAGAGCGCGAAATTCCAGCCACGCCGCCGGTGTGCTTAGGTGCGTAAGCCTTCTCCACGTCTCAGCTGTTCCGTGTTTCCCACATACATCTTAGATTCAGCTTATAAAGTTCCTGGCACCATCCTGCTGAGATTCTGACTAGAATCACACTGGAAACACAGGTCAATCTGGGGAGACTCCTTTGATTTTGCAGTGTTGGGTTTTGTCGTCAGGGCCTGGGGTCCCCTCCACTCTCATGCAGCGCTCGGCGCCTTACGAGGGGGCCTGTGACACGCGGACGCCAACAGAGCAGGCTGGCTTCACATTGCCCTGTGTGGCCGCCTCTGCCCACACGCTGAGGGTCACAGCTGGTACCTCTGAGGGCCGAGGAGGCAGGGCCAGGTCTTGCACGAGTAGTGGAGGCATCAGTCTGGGGCCCAGCACAGTCCCAGCTGATGTTTGTCTCCTGAGCATAACGTTCGATAGGTCCCTCTCTGCTGTCAAATACCTGGTGAATGATGAATTATGCGGTCACCGTCACTGAGGGTCTTTCTGAGGAGACGGGAGGTATAAGCTTCCATGCTCCTGTAAATGAGCACTCCGGCTGGCTGGACCGCCCTGCGGGCCCCGGGAGAACAGGCTGAGTCCCTGCTCTGTGCTCAAAGGCCTCGGACTGCTGCAAAGCTAAGCAAGCGGCTGTGGACCCCTGACTGCCGGGGCCAGAGAAAACGTCTCGCCCACTGCCCGCGGCTGCCTCTGGCCGGGGCCCGGGCAGCACTGCCCGTGGGGTGTCCGCCTGGCTGCCCAGCCCTCTGCTCCAGTGGACGCTGCAGGCGCTTCCGGGAGGTGACCTCACCAGGACGGAGCAGGCGAGGACCCAGCTCAGGGCTGTCCAGGCTCCCATGTCCCGTGCCTGCCCTTGTGCGAGTTCAGATGGTCACTGAGGTAGCTCAGAACCCATCTTGAGCCGTCACCCTTCACAGAGCAGACGTATTAAATCGTGGTCCAGTCAAGCGCCTTAAACCAATACTGTGGGGCAAAGCAGATGGTCGTCTGCAGGCAGTGGGGCGGGCTTGATGGACGCTCCAGCTGCAGCTGGGACACGTGGAAGTGACAGCAGGGGCGGAACAAAGAAGCCACACTACAGATGTGAGTTCCTGAGCCACGTGCGTGCAGCTGCCCGGAGATAGCACACCAGGAGGTCCATCGCAGGCTTCTCTCCCAAATGCTGATGAAACAGAGATGAAATTCACCCATAAAATTAGTTCTTTACATGACAAAGTATCCATTCTCCAACCACCCAGGCTCTGGGCATGTGTTTTAGGAAGACATGGATTCTGTGTTTTTTTGTTTTTTGTTTTTTAATGAGAAATGAGACATGAAACACATTGCCGGTCTGTATGGGAGAGCTGTGCTTCTCAAACCGGATGCGGGAACAGATGGTCACATTCTGTGTCCAAATGTGACACGCTCATGTCCAGTGTGAGGAGAGGGGGTCCTGGCTCAGGGACTGTGTGCACGGGCCAGCCCGAGAAAGAAGAGGAAACATTACACGTCGTTCAGCCATTCCAAACGTCTATTCCAATCAGCATTTTATTTTGTGTTAACCCATGTTGACACATGCAACTTGTTCATTTAAATGCAGCATAGTTCTCTAACACATGAAAATATACATTTTTGGACTTCCCTAGCAGTCCAACGGTTAAGACTCTGCACTTTCAATGCAGGGGCACGATTTTGATTCCTGGTTGGGGAATTAGATCCCATGTGCTGCACTGGTCTGGGCAAAAAACAAAAGAAAGAAAACGCACTTTTTACCTTACTGATGCTTAGGCACCTCAGTCGTGTCTGACTCTTTGTGACCCTATGTGAGCTATGGTCTGTAGCATGCCAGGCTCCTCTGTCCATGGAATTCTCCAGGCAAGAACACTGGAGTGGGTTGCCACTTCCTTCTCCAACCTTACGGATAAAGTAGGTAAATTGTCTCCATTTTTCTATCTATGTGCAGTGATGTTGTAAGTGTTCTCATATATGAAGATCTGGCACGTGTCTGAGTGTTTTAAAATGTAGACTTCAGATTGAAACTGCAGGACGGAGGGAATTTGAGTCTCTAACTTTATTAAATATTGCCCAGCTGGTTATACCAGTTTAAGCTACAATCACCATCATTACTTTCCAGTTTTATTAACACCTGATACAGCCAGACCTTAGGGTTTGTCAGGAGAGGCTGGCCTACTTTTTTGTTTTGTTTTATTAAACACTTTTCTCTGATTCCTAATATGATTGTGAGTCATTTCATGTTTCTGGGTCTTCAGATTCTTTATCACATTAATTTCTGTACATATTATTTGCCCATTTTTCTGCTGGGTTGGCTTTCTTTTTAAAAATATATTAATTTGTAGAAGTTACTTATTCAGAATTCAGCGGTTGTTGTTCAGCAACCCAGTTGTGTCTGACTTTGTGACCCCGTTGCCTGCAGCACCAGGCTTCCCTGTCCCTCACCGTCTCTGGGAGTTTGCCCAAGTTCACGTCCATTGAAACAGTGGTGCCATCCAGCCGTCTCACCCGCTGTCACCCGCTTCTTTCCCTGCCGTCTATCTCTCCTGTGTTATAAATATTTTTCCTCAGTCTGTGACATGTCTCTTTATTTTATATATCATTTCTTCCAAAACAACATTTTAATTCTCTCTTTTCCAAATCATAATCGAATTCTATATTTTTCTAGAAAAAGCTCTGAGGTTTCATTTTTATAGTCCTTAATTGCCTAGAATTTATTTTACCAATTACCTGTCCTCCATAAACTGAACAGTTAATTATTTCTTAAAGAATTTGTATTAAAGTATAATTGACTTCCAGTGTTACAATTTACTTACAAAGTACATCAAAGTGACTCAGTTATACACCGAACATACATAGCTATTCTTTTGCAGTTTCTTTTCCATTATAGATTATTGCGAGTCACTGAGTGAAGCTCCCTGCGCTACACAGGCAGGTCCTTGCTGTTTATCTATTTATATGGAACAGTGTGTATTGAGTGGTGCATCTGTTCCCCATTAATTTGCAAAGCCTTCTTGGTCAGAGATGAAGGAATCTGTCTCTGGACCTCACAGATGTCTCTGTGGTCTATTTTTTATTGCCTGTAACAATATCACATGATTTTAAGTACCGTAATTTTATAATAAGTCTTGATATCTTCTAGAGTGATATTCTAGCTCTCCCTTTATTATTTTACATTGTTTAGGAATGTTTCCACTTCATATCTGCATATGAATTTTTACTGTTAGTTTGTCTAGATCTGTATCTCTGATTATTTAAGCTGACTTTTATCTTATTTAAAAAGAACTTTAACTTTTTTTCATTAAATTGTTTTTTGGTAAGTTTATCATTAGTTCAAATGGGTATATCTTTCCTTTTCTCCTTTGCCTTTCGCTTCTCTTCTTTTCACAGCTATTTGTAAGCCCTCCTCAGACAACAATTTTGCCTTTTTGCATTTCCTTTTCATGGGGATGGTCTTGATCACTGCCTCCTATACAATGTCACGAACCTCCGTCCATAGTTCTTCAGGCACTCTATCAGATCTAATCCCTTGCATCTATTTGTCACTTCCACTGTATAATTGTAAGGGATTTGATTTAGGTCATACCTGAATGGTCTAGTGGTTTTCCCTACTTTCTTCAATTTAAGTCTGAATTTGGCAATAAGGAGTTCATGATCTGAGCCACAGTCAGCTCCCGGTCTGGTTTTTGCTGACTGTATAGAGCTTCTCCATCTTTGGCTACAAAGAATATAATCAATCTGATTTTGTTATTGACCATCTGGTGATGTCCATGTGTAGAGACTTCTCTTGTATTGCTGGAAGAGAGCCTTCCTCAGTGATCACTGCAAAGAAATAGAGGAAAACAACAGAATTGGAAAGACTAGAGATCTCGTCAAGAAAATTAGAGATATCAAGGGAACATTTCATGCAAAGATGGGCACAATAAAGGACAGAAAGGGTATGGACATAGCAGAAGCAGAAGATATTAAGAGGTGGCAAGAATACACAGAAGAACTATACAAAAAAGATCTTCATGACCCAGATAATAACGATAGTGAGATCACTCACCTAGAGCCAGACATACTGAAATGCAAAGTCAACTGGGCCTTAGGAAGCATCACTGTGAACAAAGAGAGTGGAGGTGATGGAATTCCAGTTTAGCTGTTCCAAACCCTAAAAGATGATGCTGTGGAAGTGCTGTGCTCAGTATGCCAGCAAATTTGGAAAACTCTGCAGGGGCCACAGAACTGGAAAATGTCAGTTTTCATTTCAACCCCAAGAAAGGCAATGCCAAAGGATGCTCAAATTACCACACAACTTCACTCACCTCCGTTCAGTTCAGTCCCTCAGTCGTGTCCTACTCTTTGCAACCCCATGAACCACAGCACGCCAGGCCTCCCTGTCCATCACCAACTTCTGGAGTCCACCCGAACCCATGTTCATTGAATCGGTGATGCCATCCAACCATCTCATCCTCTGTCGTCCCCTTCTCCTCTTGCCCTCAATCTTTCCCAGCATCACGGTCTTTTCAAATGAGTCAGCTCTCCACATCAGGTGGCCAAAGTATTGGAGTTTCAACTTCAGCATCAGTCCTTCCAATGAACACTCAGGACTGATCTCCTTTAGGATGGACTGGTTGGATCTCCTTGCAGTCCAAGGGACTCTCAAGAGTCTTCTCCAACACCACAGTTCAAAAACATCAATTCTTCCACACTCAGCTTTCTTCACAGTCCAACTCTCATATCCATACATGACCACTGGAAAAACCATAGCCTTGACTAGATGGACCTTTGTTGACAAACTAATGTCTCTGCTCTTTAACATGCTATCTAGGTTGGTCATAACTTTCCTTCCAAGGAGTAAGCGTCTTTTAATTTCATGGCTGCAGTCACCATCTGCAGTGATTTTGGAGCCCAGAAAAATAAAGTCAGCCACTGTTTTCCCATTTATTTGCCATGAAGTGGTGGGACCAGATGCCATGATCTTCGTTTTATGAATGTTGAGCTTTAAGCCAACTTTTTCACTCTCCACTTTCACTTTCATCGAGAGGCTCTTTAGTTTCTCTTCACTTTCTGCCATAAGGGTGGTGTCATCTGCATATCTGAGGTTATTGATATTTCTCCCAGCAATCTTGATTCCAGCTTGTGCTTCTTCCAGCCCAGCGTTTCTCATGATGTACTCTGCACATAAGTTAAATAAGCAGAGTGACAATATACAGCCTTGACGTACTCCTTTTCCTATTTGGAACCAGTCTGTTGTTCCATGTCCAGTTCTAACTCTTGCTTCCTGACCTGCATACAGGTTTCTCAAGACACTAGCAAAGCAATGCTCAAAAGTCTCCAAGTCAGACTTCAACAGTGGGTGAACCGTGACCTTCCAGATGTTCAAGCTGGTTTTAGAAAAGGCAGAGGAAGCAGAGATAAATTGTCAACATCTATTGTATCATAGAAAAAGAAAGAGAGTTCCAGAATAACATCTACTTCTGCTTTATCAACTATGCCAAAGTGTTTGACTATTTGGATCACAACAAACTGAGGAAAATTCTGAAAGAGATGGGAATACCAGACCACCTGACCTGCCTCATGAAAAACCTGTATGCAGGTCAGGAAGCAACAGTTAGAACTGGACATGGAACAACAGACTGAGTCCAATCAGGAAAAGAGTAAGTCAAGGGTGTGCATTGTCACCCTGCTTCTTTAACTTATGTGCAGAGTACATCATGAGAAACGCTGGGCTAGAGGAAGCACAAGCTGGAATCAAGACTGCCGATAGATATATCAATCACCTCAGATATGGAAGTGACACCACCCTTATGGCAGAAAGTGAAGAAGAACTAAAGAGCCTCTTGATGAAAGTGAAAGAGGAGAGTGAAAAAGTTGGCTTAAAGCTCAACATTCATAAAACAAAGATCATGGCATCTGGTCCCGCCACTTCATGGCAAATAAATGGGAAAACAGTGGCTGACTTTATTTTTCTGGGCTCCAAAATCACTGCAGATGGTGACTGCAGCCATGAAATTAAAAGACGCTTACTCCTTGGATGGAAAGTTATGACCAACCTAGATAGCATGTTAAAGAGCAGAGACATTAGTTTGTCAACAAAGGTCCATCTAGTCAAGGCTATGGTTTTTCCAGTAGTCATGCATGGATTTGAGAATTGGACCATAAAGAAAGCCGAGTGTGGAAGAATTGATGCTTTTGAACTGTGGTGTTGGAGAAGACTCTTGAGAGTCCTTTGGACTGCAAGGAGATCCAACCAGTCCATCCTAAAGATCAGTCCTGGGTGTTCACTGGAAGGACTGATGCTGAAGCTGAAACTTCAATACTTTGGCCACCTGCTGTGAAGAACTGACTCATTGGAAAAGACCCTGATGCTGGGAAAGACTGAAGGTGGGAGGAGAAGGGGACGACAGAGGATGAGATGGTAGAAAGGCATCACCGACTCAATGGACATGAGTTTGACTAAACTCTGGGAGCTGGTGATGGACAGGGAGGCCTGGTGTGCTGCATTCCGTGAGGTGGCAAAGAGTTGGACACGACTGAGCGACTGAACTGAAGTAAACTGATTATTAGTTACTTCATTATCTGTGTTGTTATAGGGTAGAACTTTTCTTTAAAACTACACTTTTTAATGAATGCTACTGTGTCTAGGAGAACCTTTGATCTCTACATTTTCTCTACATTCTCTCTCATATCTAGCAGCTTTGGTGAACCCTCTTGTTCATTTGAAAACTGCAAAGTCTCTTATATCTGCTATGTTGACAAATGTACTCTATTCCTTTTGATGCCTTACCAGTTATTTTTCCTGCTGCACTTTTCACTCTAGAAGCTCTAATATCATGTTGTATAGCACTGAGAGATGACAACTACTCTTATTCCCGACTACAAAAAGGGATTCTCTTAATCTGTGAACATCATATTTGAATATTGTGGTTGATGATGTGTATCACGCAGAGGGTCACGGCTTGGGGGTCTTGGGAAGAAGATGCTAAGCCAGAGATTTGGGGAAGGATGTCTCTGAAGGATGGCAACCTGTATAGGGGCAGGAGATTGATCGGGCAGATGGAGAACTGTAACTGTGACCGGGGGAAGCTTGGCCAGCCTGCTGGGAGAATAGGGTGAGACTTGGCAACCAGAGCTGCTCCAAGTGGGGCCACAGTGGCCAGGACTTCAGCTCCTCCCAGCTCAGCCTTCAGATAGATCTGTCCCAGAGCGACATCACCCAGGGCGGTCACCGATAATGCTGAGCCTACACCCAAAGGGGCAGAGCGCCAGAGACTCACCATGACTCTACTCCATGTGGCTGGACACAAGCCCTTCCCTAGCAGGAGAGGGAAAAAGACACCTCTGTGTCCACCATGACTAGGGTGAGTCCTCCTCTAATTTCCTGAGTTTTTTTTTTTTAATGAATGTAAAATTTTATTAATTACTGCCTTTGGTGATGCTGGTGGAAAAGAATCTGCCTGCGAACACAGGCAATCCAAGAGACACGGGTTCCATCCTTGGGTCAGGAAGGTCCCCTGGAGGAGGAAATGGCAACCCACTCCAGCGTTCTTGCCTGGAGAATCCCATGGACAGAGGAGCCTGGCGGGCTAAGGTCCACAGGGTCGCAAAGAGTCAGACACGACTGAGCAACTGAGCACGCTTGTCACAGATGAAGCTGGCTCGCGCTCTTTGTTCTTGTCTTGCTCCACTTTTGGTACCTTGGCTCTGTTGGTGTAAAAGAAGGACTGAGCACGCTCCCCTGTCTCATGTCCTTATTTTGCAGTCCAGGAGGCTATTTGTGTAAGAAGTACGTTATTTCTAAAGCTTGGGTAGAAATCTGTGTGACACTACATGGACGTGGCCACATCTCCTCTGGTGGCAAAGTGACGCTGGAGAAGAGCAGGGGCCTCTGCTGGGTTTTGGACTAAAGATTCTTCAGTGATTTTACGTCTGACTCAGGGAGTCACCAACCCTGGCTCACGCCCCATCCCCTCATCTATTTATCACTCTCCTAAAGCTTAATCTATTTGTTTGATTGTTATCTGTCTTCCTGACTAGAATGTAAGTTAATTAGGGACTTTGCCCGTTTACTACTCTATTTCTAGATAATGGGAAAGTCCCGCCGCATCAAAGCACTTAATAAAATTTGAAAGATTGCATGACATTATGTATTTAGAATATCGAGCTTCTCCTAAGAAAGCTGGAATTAGTCAATATTCTCCTTTACTGCATCACATTGCTACATCAATAGGAAACATAAGTTCATCCCAATAGAGAACAAAATATATTTAGGTATCAATAATAAATATATTTTCTAATTAGTCTAAAGATTTTATAAAGGTACCTACAGACCATAAAGAGGGCTGAGCAATGAAGAATTGATGCTTTCGAACTGTGGTGTTGGAGAAGACGCTTGAGAGTCCCTGGGACTGCAAGGAGATCAAACCAGTCAATCCTAAAGGAAATCGACCTTCAATATTCATTGGAAGGACTGATGCTGAAGCTGAAGTTGCAACACTTTGGCCACCTGATGCGAAGAGCTGACTCATTGGAAAAGACCTTAATGCTGGGAAAGAGTGAGGGCAGGAGGAGAAGGTGTTGACAGAGAATGAGATGGTTGGATGGTATCACTGACTCAAAGGACATGAGTTTGAGCAAACCCTGGGACATAGTGGGGTAGGGGGACAGGAAAGCCTGGCGTGCTGCAGTCCTTGGGGTCATGAAGAGTTGGGACACGACCGAGTGACTGAACAGCAACCATTAACAGTAACGCGGTGTTGCGAGTGCAGGCGAGGTATGTTTCTCTGGGTCCATAAATGCTCTTCAGCTGTGAACTGCGCTCCAGTTCCCAAGCTAGAGCCAGGATCGAGATACAGTGCCTCCTCTGGGTGGACTTTACTGAGCCCCATGAGGCGACAGAACCCAGATCGTGCACACGGGCGCAACCTGTTCTCTAAGTGAGACAGACCCGGGGGCTGGGGGGCTTCCTCGTTAGGGGTCCGCTGTGGGCGGGCCTCAGTCTGTCGGTAACTGACCTGTGGCTGGGCCCGCCCTTGTGGTTCTTATTATGACTGCAAGATGCCCTTTAGCAACGACCATTAGGAAACTTTGAAAACAGAGGTTTATTACTTACAGGGCCTGCAAATTACACAGCACACCTGGGGCCACACAGAGAGGCCATGGGTGGGGAGAGGGCGAGCAGGGCCCGGGGGTGGCTTTTACTGGGGTCAAGAGCAGGATCAAGGGCAGGGCCCAGGGGCTTGTGGGCTTCATTGGAGAATTTAAAACACAAGAGCAGGGATTTAAGGCACTGGAAGAGGAAAAAGCAAGTGGCTGAAAGGGTCAGATATCAGAATCAACCAAGTTCTCTGAAACAGAAGAGTTTCCGTGAAAGAAGCAGCTTGGACTAACTGGTCCTGAGGCTGCAAGGTGCTACTCCAAGAAGGCCGTCTCAGAGGTGGGTGCCTCCTCCGTTACCAAAGCTCATTCCAGGCGCTTGTGTTTCAAAGCAAGTAAACAAACGGCCAGGGAGCCCTGCAAGGCTCCTCTGTCCGTGCAATTCTCCAGGCAAGAATGCTGGAGTGGGTAGCCTCCCTTCTCCAGGGGATCTTCCCATCCCAGGGGCTGAGCTGTGGTCTCCTGTGTTACAGGCAGATTCTTTACCATCCGAGCCACTGGGGAAGCCCTGGTTTACACTACAGTGTCTTAGTTCTTAATTAAAATGCTTAGCAAATAGTAAATGAAGTATGCTCTAAGATGCTAATTTTCCTACACTGTAGAATTTCACAGAGCTACTCAGCACCCAAAGATTGAAGAAAAGTGTATAGAATGTATTTCCCCCAGTTTATTTGGTTGTGTGACTCTTTTTTATGCAGGATACCCAGAGAAAGTATATTTCCAAAATGAAGAAGAAATAAACAGTCTTTCATACATACAAAGGCTGAAATAATTTAGAACCACAGAGCAGAACTAAAAGCATAAATGCCATATATTACTCCCTTCTTTTGAAGTCTTTAGTTATTTCTTGCGGCACTAAAAAATAATAATCCTTATTAGATAGGTATAGATAGATATAGATTATAGGTAAGTGAGTAAACCCAATATGTGATAGATACTGATAGATAGATAGGTTGATAGACATAGTGTGTGTATTCAGTCGCTCAGTTGTGTCTGACTTTTTGCGACCCCATGGACTGTAGCCCGCCAGGCTCCTCTGTTCGTGGAGTTTCCCAGGCAAGAATACCGAAGTGGGTTGCCATGCCCTCTTCCAGGGGATCTTCCCCACTAAGGGACTGAACTCGTGTCTCCTGCATTGGCAGGTGGGTTCTTCACCACTGCGCCACCTGGGAAGCCCAGATAGACAGACTGATGGGTAAACCAGTAAACCCAGTGGGTTTGCAGTGTCTCTGTGGGAACCCGTGGCGTCTGGGCACAGAGTCCTGGGCTGAGCCCAACCCAGCCCAGACCTTGAGAGCTGATACCGCCTGTCTTCCAGCTCACACTGCTTCCAACAAGACAGCTCTCATTACTGCAGTCTTCTGAGGCGGTATGTCTTTTAGAATCTCCCCTTGACAGCTGATCCTGGGTGATCTGATTATACTGTGTTTGGGTGTAGGACCCAAGGCGCTGGCTCCCACACCCCCTCCCTGCCCTGCAGACCACTTACAGAGGGAGACGCTGTCCATCCCGGGGAGAATGTCCACGCTGCAGCCTCACTAGGGGAACGCCAGTTACCCGCCACTCCTGGACAGGAATTCGATACTCGTCTCATTCCATTCCCATTACTCCTGAAGCTTTTAATTGCACGTCAAGTGTCTGGGCCTGGTGTTTGATAAATACGTCTTGAAGAATCTTAGAGAAGCCAGAGAGAATAAAACTGCTGGAGCACACAGGGTGTTAGGGTGTTTCCCCAGCTTTCCTCCAGGCAACTTGGAGCTCTTGCCCATTCTTGCAGACTGGACAGGCTCAGGGAGCACTTCAGAGCACCCTCCCACCCGCATCCCACCAAGACACCCGCTCTTCAGGCACTTTGCAATCACACTGAGCACAGAGCCCCTGCAGGCTTCCATTTTCCTTCAGAGCTCCTAGAAATCTGAGTCTGCTTTGTCCCCTCCATGTTGGTCTACACCACACCAAGCTGTCTACACCACACCAAGCTGTCTACACCACACCAAGGTGTCCATCCCACACCAAGGTGTCCAGGTTGACCATGGAAACAGCGATCTCCTGCCTCATTGTGTCTCTCCCATGAAATGAAGGCTCTTAGCCTTCCTGGATGAATGCTCTCATCTTGGAGGGTCTTCCAGCTGTTCTGGTGCTGTGGGCCCACAGACTGGGGCACAGGGTGCCAGGAAAGGGGCTTAGAGTGCTGTTCCTGCCTTTATCCCAGGGACAGATGGGCTGTGTGAGCAGTCCACTGGGGAAAGGGGTGACCATATTTTGTCTTTTACAGGACACATGGAGAAAATATAATGCCCAGTGGTATGGAATCAAGCCAGATAAAAAAATCAATTTATTATTCCTGCCATTCCTGAACAACACCTCTTTGGCGTCCCCAGGCCTGGGATGTGACGAGAAGCAGCACCACACTCCATAAACCATCTGGCAGCAAAGTGATTCGCGAAGCGAGCCCTCCCCTCCCTCCCCTAGCAAACGACTAGGCAGAGGGGCGGGGCGGGGCGGCGAGTGTGGGGCATGCAGTGAACCTCTAGCCTGGCTGCTCTTTCTGTGCATGTTTCATCTTTGTGTGTGTTAGTCTCTCAGTCATGTCCGACTCTATGACCCCATGGGCTGGGGTGCATCAGGCTCCTCTGTCCATGGGACTCTTCAGGCAAGAATACTGGAGTGGGTAGCCATTCCCTTCTCCAGGGGATCTTCCCAACTCAGGGATCGAATCTGGGTCTCCTGCGTTGCAGGCGGATTCTTTACCATCTGAGCCGCCGGGAAAGCCCTGTGTGCATGCCAGCTTTTTAATGTTTGTAACAAACCTGTCACCCTCATGGGGGTGGGGACGTCTGAGCCATCAGGACGCGTCAGGTGCTAAGAGGCCCGCAGCCTGGCTCAGCGTGGCCAGGAGGACACAGCAGTGTCAGATCCTTTGTATCTGGAGCTCAGGCTCAGCCTTCAGGAGGCTCCTGGCTGGACCACGGAAGCTGAGAGCAGTACTTGCCTCTCTAGTAAGGTCCATCTCTTCCTGGAATTGGCAGGGTCCCCTTCAAGCCCTCGTGAAGGTAAAACACGTCCCTCCCTCCACCAAGGATAAGGCAGACCAGCTTCTGAATCCAGGACAAGAGTACCAACCACCCAAACCTTGAGGTCTGGAAGGATCCCAGGACACCCCCCGCCCCCATTGAAGAAAGCCCTTCCCAGTGTTCACTGACGCCCCATCTTCATCCCCCCAGGATCTGCTCTTTGACGTAACTCAGCACTGCCTTTGTGTCCTTTAGAATCAAGAAAGCACTTGATGACTCTCGGCTGGTTCCGTCTTCACGGAGAAAATGAAGGACAGACCCCAACCCCAGGGCGGCTGAGGAGGCCCAGGTGGTTGGAGCCAGGCGTGAGCACACTTGCAAAGGACGTCAGCAGTGACAGCTGAGGTGCCACACCCCAGGGTGCTTGGTGGGGTCGCCCAGGGTGCTCGGTGGGGTCACCCAGGGTGCTCGGTGGAGTCGCCCAGGGCCCAGGTGCCCCAGAAGGCCAGCCTCGCTCCTCTGAGCCGCTTGCCTCTAGTCTGCCCCGCCACACCCCAGGGTGCTCAGTGGGGTCACCCAGGGTGCTCGGTGGGGTGGCCCAGGGCCCAGGCACCCCAGAAGGCCAGCCTCGCTCCTCTGAGCTGTTTGTCTCTGGTCTGCCCCGCCACACCCCAGGGCGCTCGGTGGGGTCACCCCAGGGTGCTCAGTGGGGTCGCCCAGGGCCCAGGTGCCCCAGAAGGCCAGCCCCGCTCCTCTGAGCTGCTTGTCTCTGGTCTTCCCCGCCTCCCCCATTTCACTCGGAAATGAGCCCCATCACTTCCTGCCCTTCTCTCCCGCTCCGTGGACTCATGGTCAGTGTGGGGGCATCGCTGAGCCTTCCCTTCCAAGCAGCTGCACAGTAGAGAGGTCCTCGGCGCCTCCCCCTGGGTCTCCTGAGACGCGGGTAGGAAACCGGACGGCAGGTTCCCGATACTTGGGCACCTCCCGGGGCCACAGCCGGGGCCGCCGTGAGGCCAGGCACCTAACACCCAGCTGGGCACATCCGGGCTGAGCAGGAGTGAGCACTGCCCTTTTGTGCCTCCTGTGCATCTTTCCGGCTTTCCCGCCTTCTACTCTGAAGTCCTCCAGTTGCTATGGAAACAAAGGGCTTCTTGGGGCTGCCTGAAGGTGACCCACGAGGGGCACTGATCTCCATCAGGGCTGATGGCATAACCCAGCACAGGTGGGGCAAAGTACCACGGACACCACCTCCACTCTTCTGCATGGTAGGGATCCGGCTGCTGCAAGCCGTGAACCTAGATGTGGGCACCACACTTTGCCCTAACTCACCAGTTCGGTTTGAAATCACGAACTCGGCCTCATGATGATGCAGCTACGGAGAAACACCCGTTTCCACATGCATCTTCTCACGTTCCTCAGGGCCCTCAGGGCTTCTCGGTTGAGACCCCACCAGACCCACCTCTGTGGCCTTACACGCAATCTTCCTCCTGGGCTCTGCCCCCCAGGGACACGCCTCTGCTCCCCATCCTCTGCTCTTGGGGTACCCAGGCCCCTTACATCCCTGTCCTGAGACCTCAGGGCAGGCTGAATAACCCCAGAATGGCTTCTGAGGGCTGGTCCAGGCTGGACTCACCTTCCATGAGCTCAAGTGCCAGGAGCCAGGACCGCCCTGGGTTCTTGCCGCGGGCCAGGGCTAGGCAAGTTGGCGTTTGTCTCCCAAACAGGCTCCTAGGGGCAGAGAACATGTGCTTCCCTGGCACGTGAGCAGCCCAGCCTCCCCGGGGCCCTGGCTTCTTTTCCCGCCCAGCCCCAGGGTTCTTCCAGCCCCTTTCTGCAGAGACCCTGGGCTCTGGGTGTCAAGGGCTCTCAGGGCTCCTGAGCCAGGGCGGGCCCTTCAGACACCCCACGGAGCTGCACACCCACTCAGGCATGGCGAGGTGCGGGCCTCCTACCTGAACCTCCAGCAATATTAATAACCAGGCCCATCCACTTCCATGGCCTGTACCTCCCAGTGGGGAAGGCCCCTCCCTCTCAGAGCAGGGCGCACACTGTACACGGCCAGCAAAGCCCCCCGGCCGGCTCTCCGGGCCGTCACCCTGCCCATGGGGAGCAGGGAGCTCTTCCCAGAAGGATACAAGCCCGTCGTGTGTGGTCTTTTATGATGACGTACAGAGCAAACACTGGGGCACTAGACATAGATGGGAGGTGTGTGTGTGTGTGTGTGTACACATGTGTACGTGTGCCTGTAGAGAGAACGAGACAGCATGTGCATCAAAAACTGACCCTTGGGGGAGGGTTCCTCATCTTTTATAGTCTTCTGTATACTTCTTTAAGACTGATGCTTATGTAAGATGCATAAATTGTTTTTGAAATCAGAAAAAAAAACAGCCAGTGTACCCACGACATGAAGCAGCCTGAGGTGGCCAGGCTGGGGTGGCCTGGAGACGCTCCTCGCTGCCCCGTCTCTGTGTCCCTCTGAAAGGCCACGTCTGTCCACTCACGTCCACTCCCAAAGGCCACTGTGGAGAAAGGACACTGATTTGCCGTCTCTGCTGAACCCTGGCCATTTCCCAGATCATCCGGGAGCTTAAGGGGCAGAGGATGCTGCCAACTGTGGGAAGAGAGGGACACTCAGCCCACCTTGTCCAAGATGGAGGTCTGGACGTGTCCCTGGTGGTGTGCTAACGAGCGTGCTCCAGCAGCGTAAGGGTGGGCTGTCCAGAGCCCCGGGGGCTTGCTGAGTAACCGGAAAGGCAGGATGAGCCCCCGCTGGAGAGCTCACCGCTCAGCCTGCTGGTGCCGCTGCTCTGCTGCCCCTCAGCCACCTGAGCCTGTGCCCTGCAGGGTCCTCGTCCTCCCCCTCCCTTTAGGCCAGAGCTGAAATCCAGCCTACCTGGGAGCACAGGTCTGTGGACCCACGAGCTGCATCTGAAGACAAACAAGGGGCGTTTAAATTACCCACTAACCCCTGCATTCATGCAGAGAATGGACAATTGACCAAATGCTGAACCAATAAGGATTAGGAGGCTGGCAGACGAAGGGCTCACCTGGGCGAGGCTCCATCCAGGAGAAGGATGGACTGATTCCAGGGCAGGCACTGGGATCACTTCGTCCACAGCCCTGGCTACACAAAGAGCAGTGAACTCAGGGTCTTGATCCAGACTATGCACTTTGGGGCCTGCATCTGCTGATGCTTCTGCAGGCCCCCTCTGTCTGGAGATGCCCCCTTGCAGGTAGGGCTCTGGACCAGCCACGCCTGGAGCAAGCTGCTTACCAGCAGAGAATCTGGTAAACAACCTCCCTCTGGCTGACGCATATGTAGGAGAGTCATTTGTATGAGGTCGGGGATTTGGATAAATACAAAGGCTGCCACGTTGCCAAAGCATGTGACTGTACTTGTGTGGTCTCTGGAGGGACGCTGGCCCCCCAGTGAGCTGGGACAGGACTCAAGAGCTCAGAGCAGACCTGCTGACCCTCCAGAGGTGGCCTTCTGGGCCCAGGACCCCACCGTCCCCCTTACATTTTCTCTCTCCCTGCCTCCTTCCCTCCTGCTCTCCTCCCAGGACATATCTCACCAGTAGCACTGCTGGCCCCTCAGACATTGGGGGGCGCCCTTTAAAATGGCAAACTGCATCCAAACGCCTGCTTCCCAGCCTCTCTCAGATTTAATTACAACCGTTTGTAAACAAGCTGCCGACTGTCACAAAAGTCGCATCCGCGAAACAACGAGAGCACAGCAATCCGCTCAACATGTAACTGAGAGAGTGTTTTCTGAACTTTCCAGATAGGATTGGGATGTGGGGTTTAACAGAAGATTACGAGCTGCATTAGCCAGTGAACATGCAAATATTTGCCTTCTGTATTCAGAAGGCATGGTATGGAGTCATTTTTCAGTGTTGTGTCTTTCGGCATCTAGTCAGGAGCTGGTGCCAACAGATACAAAAGCGAATTAATTCTGGACACATTCAAACAACAAATTCCAGCCGACCACCTGTTTTTGGGTGACAGCTTTATGCCATTTCACTGGTTTATAAACAGGCCGGCAAATCAACTCCTCGTTTCTGAGCCACACGGAGCGAGGCCAGCTCGTTATCCTGCTCGGCCAGCTTGGTACCCTCACTCAGGCCTGTTGACATTAAGCAACGGTCAGCTTTAAGGGCTTTGCCAATTGTGAGAAGATTCCAGAGTCACTTCCTTTCAGTGAACAGGGGGAAATTTGCAGCAAAAAAAAAACCAAAAAAACCAAAAACTCTTTAAGGAGGAAAAAAAAAATCTCAATACACTGGGAACCCACACCAGAAGTGAGAGTGATGCTGGAGGGCAGGTCTTTGGATGCAGCCCTTGATTAAGGCTGTCCACTCAAGTGAAAGTGAAGTCGCTCAGTTGTGTCCGACTCTTTGTGACCCCATGGACTCTACAGTCCATGGAATTCTCCAGGCCAGAATAGCCTTTCCCTTCTCCAGGGGATCTTCCCAACCCAGGGATCAGGCCCAAATCTCCCACATTGCATATGGATTCTTTACCAGCTGAGCCACAAGGGAAGCCCAAGAATACTTGAGTGGGTAGTCTATCCCTTCTCCAGTGGATCTTCCTGACCCAGGAATCGGACTGGGGTCTCCTGCATTGCAGGTGGATTCTTTACCAACTGAGCCACCAGGGAAGCAGACAGCAGATCTTCCCCTCCAAGGTTTAGCAGATGGGGAAGATCTCTGTCCCTAGACACAGAGGAGAACTGGGGGCTTCTGGAGGCATTGTTGCCAGGTCAGTTTCAACTGTAAAAGGCGAAGGGTGTGACCTGGTGCCCATCAAAGCCGCCTGGTGGGCTGGCAAAGTTGGTCTGAAAAGATCTGAGACTGGATAAAAGGGCGATTCTCTTGAGATCTACAGAGAAGAGGCTAAATCCCAGGACTTGCAAGTACTTGGGGAAATGGCAGCAGGGCCGTGAACACCGAATGCTTCTCTTCTCCAGGCTCCTGTAGCCCAGTGTGCCTTGGGCAGGGAAGACTGCGCTCTGGCAGGTGGGGAGGCCCGGGTGGGAGGCAGGGGATTGCCCCTGTGGGATGGATCCAGCTGTGCAAGTTAGAACTGCTTCAAGCACTTTTCAGCAAATATCCTTTCCCTTGATGTATGTTTAGATGAACTCTTGTACCAACTCCATCAACATGAATTTGAGCAAACTCCGGGGGAGGGTGAAGGACAGGAAGCCTGGTGTGCCGCAGTTTCTGGGGTCGCCAAGAGTCAGACACGACTTAGTGACTGAACAACAGCGAATCGTGTAATTGTGTGCTTTGTATGTAATCATGCACCATTGTAGACGTGTGCAGTGTAGATACGTGCGCTGTACGCACACACATGTCCATGCAGGCACACCTTGCTTTATTGTGCTTAAGATAACTGTGTTTTGTTTTTTTTAATAAAAGGAAAGATTGCGACAGCCCCGTGTTCAGAGAGAGTCGGCACCATTTTCCCAACAGCGTTGCTCGCTTCCTGTCTGCATCACGTCTTGGTAATTCTCACGTTACTTCAAGCTCTTCGTTATTATCGTACATGTGTTGGAGATCTGTGGTCAGTGATCTTTGAGGTAACTACTGCCACTCAGATGCGGAAAGCTTGGATGACGGTTAGTGCTTTTTAGTAATAAAGTAGATTTAGTTCGGGTGTGAACATTTTTAGACATAATGCTATTGCATACTTCATAGGCTCCAGTATAGGAGCAAAAAAATGCTTTTATACCCCCTGGGAAACCAAAAAGTGTATGTGTGAGACTTGATTTATTGTGACATTAACTTTACCGGAAGCAAACCCACAATACCTCTGAGGCTTGCCAAGGCAGCATGTATAGTTCTTGGGTTGGCCAAAAAGTTCATTTGGGTTTTTCCATAATATTAATGGAAAAAACTTGAACAAACTTTGCAACCCAATATACATGCATAGCTGTGTATGTAATAAGCGTTGGCTTTTTCTGAAGCATAGAGAGACCAGCAACATGGCAACTGTCTCTCTCACACGCGCACACGTCTGCCAGCAGGGGAGGCTGGAGAGAATCCTCAGCACCGTTCAGCCTTGACCTTCAGCTCACAGGGGCCCATCTGCTCATCTTGGTTGATGAGTTAACTGGGCCATGTGTCCACATAGCACCATGAAACACACGGGAGGGTCAGGGGAAGGTAACCTGAGGAGCCACCATCACAGATCTCCCCCTCAGCTGTCGGCAGACACGTGGAAGCCACAACCGGCAGGGCCTGTGTCCCCTTCCTTGAACCCTACGCTATCTTTCTGTTTAAAATGATGATTGTATTCGTTTTCTCTGGCTTGCTGCGGCTGTGCTGTGCCCTCGCTGCGCACTGGCTCTTCATTGCTGCGTGTGGGCTCACTAGTTGTGTGCAGCTTAGTCACTCCACTGCACGTGGGATCAGGGATCGAACCTGCGTGCCCTGCAATGGCAGGCGGGTTCTTAACCACTGGACCCCCGGGAAGTCCCTGCATCATGATTCTTTTAAACGAAAGTGATGGCTCTTGGGGAGAAGGGCACTTTGTGCTTAAACAGTCAGCCTGAGCTGTCCTGTATTTAGTATTTCCATTGGTCAAAATAAATAAATAAAAGCACCTTCCCAGCCCCCACCCTGGATCTGCCCATCTCAGTGACGTGATCCTGCAACAGTCCAGCTGCTGGTTTCAAAGACTGATGCTTGTTCAAATGATCCAAGTCGACAGCTTTATAATTGTGTCCACTCTATTCCTGGATTTAATGGCTTTGTAAATAGGGGGCATTCACCAAATTATTCCCCAGGGTCAGAGAGGGTCTTTCCTATTACGGACAACTGAGTTAGAAACTCACTTGCAGAAGTTGGACAGGGAGCTGTGTGTGCTTCACAAAACTTCAGAAGGTGTTTCTTGTTCCAGTTTGTTAGTACTAAAATTACATTTTGTTCCTTCTAAATGCAAATTCATCAAGGCTGTGACTTAAACTTGAAGGCTGTTCCAGCTCACCGGAAATTAATCTGATACTCCGCACCAGCGTGGCTAGCCTGGGCAGCAGGTCCTGTCTGCGCCGCCCTGCAGGACAGGACCACGTCCAGGACCACCTGCTGCTGCCCCCGGGAGGCCCCGCCGGCGGGAGAGGGCCTCTGCAGTCTTGCTCTGCACGTGTCCGGGAGGCCCGCCGGTGGGAGAGGGCCTCTGCAGTCTTGCTCTGCACGTGTCCGGGAGGCCCCGCCGGTGGGAGAGGGCCTCTGCAGTCTTGCTCTGCACGTGCCCGGGAGGCCCCGCTGGCGGGAGAGGGCCTCTGCAGTCTTGCTCTGCACGTGTCCGTGATGACCAGATGCGGCTTCTGCCCGGCCGTCTTTCTTGGAGACTCAGGCTTCGAGAGGCTGGAGCATCCTGTTTCCAGATTATTCAAAAGGAACGAGGGGACAGGACAGGTTGGCCCTGGACTCTGGACCTTTCCACCCAGAGTGACAGGTGTCGCTTCTCCCACCACCTTGGTCAAAGCAAGCTCAAGGTCATGCTTCATGTCCTCAAGGGCAGAGGCTCTTGAGTCTTCTTTGAGCATGGAAGGAACCACGTTGGAGATATCCAGAAAGCTGGTGATGCTGGAGGTTAAAATAGACAGTCGTGGGTGCATCAGGGTCACTCACTCTGCTTCATCAAGGTGGATGCCTCACGCAGACGGAAACTGAAATGGGTCCAACTTTATTCTAGAAACATGACTCCCACCCCCAACATTGCCGTCACTGCTGGAGATGGAACTGGGCACAGCAGGTCACAGCCCACAACACAGACATGCTCTCTTCTTGGGACCCACTGAAATGCCCGCAGTCAATTGACCACTCCCCCAGTCCACCACCCGGCACAGGCTACTGGCCATGAACCCCTTCGTTAGACGCACGGAGTCCACCACCCGGCACAGGCTACCGGCCATGAACCCCTTCGTTAGACGCACGGAGTCCACCACCCGGCACAGGCTACCAGCCATGAACCCCTTCGTCAGACGCACGGGGCCAGCGTCATCTCCCCTGCAGGAGGGGGGCCTGAGGTGGGCTGTCTCTGGTCTTGGCGCCCCTCAGGGCTGGCCTGGTCTTGGGAACGATGCTGCTGTCAGTGCAATGCCAGTGGGAGCTGCAGAGTGGTACCTGCTCCCCAGTGGACTCTTCTGGTCGCAGGTCACGCAGCATCCGTGTCATCCCACTCCCAGCTCCCCTCTGCCCCACAACCCCGAGGCACAGCCCTTTACGTAGGAGCACAGGGCTGGAAAGACAGCTCGTGCTGTGTCAACTCTTTCTGGTCACTTGATTGACTGTCGAAGGGCTTCACACAGCCCTGAATCCCAGGGCGCCCCTGGGGTGTGGAGGAAGGGCCAGGGCACTCAGTTCAGAGCTGGGGGAGCCCCACCTCTTCCCCGAGCCCAAGGAGACCAAGGTCCTGCACCTTCTCAGCAGCGGGGCTAGAACCCGGGCCCCGGACGCCCAGGCCAGCCGTCACCAGTTGCGGCCAGCACCTCCCTCCTCCTGACTCAGCGCTAGGTGGTCTCCGGTCAAGGTGTCTACAGAAGCCCCTGGTAGAGGCCATGGGTTTTGGCCACACCAGGCCCTGCATTCTGCTCTCCAGCAGGGCGGCCAGGCCGAGCATCAGCCCCGGGGCAGGACGCAGGACACAGAGGGCCCCCTGGCCGTTTGGCTTCCTGTTGGCTTGAGGCCCTGAGTGTTCATTTGACAGAGAACTGAGCAGAGGGTCTGGAGTGGAGAGGGGGCAGAGGGGAGAAGGCAGGTCCTGCCCGCGGGGGGCGGATGCTGACCAGGGAGAGGGGAGAGGGGAGGGGGCAGGCCCTGCCTGCAGGGGGCGGGTGCTGACCAGAGATCGGAGCCCCGTCCTCAGGACAGCCGTGGCCCCTGTGCCAGTCTCCCGGAATCCACGGCAAAAGCACAACATACTGGGGCTGAAAGCATCCGAAACCCAGCCTCTCAGCGTTCCAGAGACCAGGTCTGAAAGGCAGGTGCCAGCAGGCTGGCTCTTCTGGAGGCTCCGTGCAGACTCGTCATGCCGCCCCTCCCCTCTCTTCCGGCAGCACCACCACCTTGGTGCCCCCCAGGGCTGCAGACGTGCCCCCCGTTCGTCACCTCCATCCCCCCACCATGGCACGCAGCTCCCTTCCACACCTCCCCATCCCAGACACCAGCTTGGATTTGGGGTCCACTCTGAATCCAGGGCCTTAATTGAATCACACATGCAAGAACCCCAGTTCCAAATAAAGCCACATTCACAGGTGGGGTTGGATGAAGATACGCCTTTGAGGGGACACTGCTCGGTCCACCCCAGTACCCACACGCTCCGGTTTCCAGAGAAGGCTGGGGGCGGGCAGAGCATAGTGGGAGGGCAGCTGGGGGTCTGAGCCCACAGGGAGGGGAGCCAGAAAGTGAAACTGGAGAGAGACTGTGGGCCACTTAGAGACGGGAACTTTTAAATCTTGCTGAGGCTACGATGAGCCACTCGGCTAGCAGAGTAAAGTGCGGGTGGGGTGGGGCCGTGGGAAGGAGGGGGCTCCTCTGAGGGCCCCAGAGACCTGGTCTTCAGGAAGGTGCCTCCAGCGGACCTCGCATGTGAGGAATCCACTACCCAAAGCTAAATTATCAGCATTCTGCCCGAAATCGCAAGGCCAGTGACGCCGTCCTAAGGAATGAATGAATAAGTAAATGAGTCGAGTCAATAATTTATACTCCGAGGGTTTCAGTATTAACACAATCACTGCTCCATTTGTTAAATTTTAAAAATGAGAACAAAACACTAGAAATTAGACGATTTCCCCATTCTAATCAGAAATTCTCATTCAAATGTATCACCTCATATCACAATGTAGAACATGTTATTATACTGAATAATCAGATAATGCCGTTCAGGTTATAAGGCTCAGAACTAAGCGTCAAGGAAAGACAATAAGCCTGGAATATTAAACGTGGAGTGTAGAGGCCTAGGCGTTGGGAGGATGCATGGTTTCCGGGTGGGAATCTTCCACGGCCTGGGGAGTGACTGCGGGAGCCTGGAGCGTTCTGGCCCGGTTCCCTGTGGACGAGCTTTACCGGCACCTCATCTGGACCCAGGCCCAGGGGACCAGGGGCTTCAGAGACAGCACGTACAGAAGCTCACGATAGATTTCGCGTTCAGTCGAAAATAGGTGCTGTAAGAAGCCGCTCACACGTGTCAAGTTCTTAGAGGCACAAAGACAGGCTTTGGTGCCGAACCTGGAGGCCTCCTGCGCTCAGTCAGCACAGCTTCCACTGCCCAGCCTTTCTTTTCAGGAAAGAGGGAAAATTCTCCCCTTTTCAGCCATCCTTTCATTTCAATTCTATGAAAGTGCATGCAACTTTATAAATCTTTTTAAAAGATACAGTTTTGTAAATAATATTCCGCTAGTTTGATTTTGACTATAAATGTCAGGTATGCTGTTTGGGGGTTTTAAGTTTTATTGAATTTTATTAAAAAGGAAAAGTCGTACATTTCTAGAATTTTTTTATGAGTAAATGTAATGTACTGAAAAAAAATTAAATGTGTGTTTCTAGTGAGCAGCGTGAGAAGAACTAGAGTGGATCTCAGTGGAGAGCCACGTCGTCACTGTGGCGGATGCTGTGCTCTGCATTTGAACCCCTGAAGCTGCTCTCACGTTTGTCTCCAGCTGATGACACGTGACCGAGTGCCTGCTTCTCTCTTTAGCTCTCTCACTTTTTGCTGCATATGTTCTGAAGCTCCAGAATTAGGCACACGCGTTTATAATTGTAAGGTCTTGGCAGATATATTGTTCTTTTCATCATGAAAAGTTATTTGACTTTTAGGTGCATTTTTTTGTTCTATTTTGCATGATATTAACAATATGTGCTCGGAGAAGGCAATGGCACCCCACTGCAGTACTCTTGCCTGGAAAATCCCATGGACAGAGGAGCCTGGTGGGCTGCAGTCCATGCGGTCGCTAGGGGTCGGACACGACTGAGCGACTTCACTTTCACTTTTCACTTTCATGCATTGGAGAAAGAAATGGCAACCCACTCCAGTATTCTTGCCTGGAGAATCCTGGGGACAGGGAAGCCTGATGGGCTGCCGTCTATGGAGTCGCACAGAGTCGGACACGACTGAAGCGATTTAGCAGCAGCAGCAGCAACAATATGTGTTAATGTGCTTGATATTTTCATGAACGACTTTCCTTCATTTTATTCTTCAAATTGATCCTTTCTGTTGGGCCAATTGAGTGGTTTTTCTATCTTCAAGAAAAAGCAAAAGCTCTATCTGCTTTTTTTCTTTTTCTCAGATCTTGTGTTATGACTTCCTAGTAAGTTTTTCACTTAATTTTTGACTTTCTTGAGCTGTCGATTTTCCGTTTAGTTCTTTTTTAACTGTCTGTGTATAGATGAGAATCTCTGTTTTGACAGTGTATGTTGGTTTTTTTCCAACACATTAAGAGGAGCTCCTCAGAGTCATTGCCGACCGCAGCACTGGGCGTGTCTCCGTGTCAGTTACTGTTGAGCCTCTTTTCACTCTTAGTTCAGGTCACATTTCACTCTTTATACTTATTATTATTATTATTGGACAGTGGGCGTTATGAGTGATGTGCCGTGGAGACTCTGGCTATTCCTCTGTTACTCTAAACACTGAATTCTGTCTTAGAAGGCAATTAACTACTTGGAATCATCTGTTTCCTCTGTAGGAAGAAACAGCTAAAATCTCAACTCAGTTATTTCAATTTTCAATCCTTATTCTCTACCTGCCCCTCCGTGGACCCTGCCCCTCCACGTGGAAGGCGACTTCAACCATGAAATTAAAAGACACTTGCTCCTTGGAAGGAAAGCTATGACAAACCTAGACAGCATATTCAAAAGCAGAGACATCGCTTTGCCAACAAACGTCCGTCTAGTCAAAACTATGGTTTTTCCAGTAGTCATGGATGAGAGTTGGACTATAAAGAAAGCTGAGCACTGAAAAATGGATGCTTTTGAACTGTGGTGCTAGAGAAGACTCTTGAGAGTCCCTTGGACTGCAAGGAGATCCAACCAGTCCATTCTGAAGGAGATCAGCCCTGGCATTTCTTTGGAAGGAATGATGCTAAAGCTGAAACTCCAGTATTTTGGCCACCACATGCGAAGAGTTGACTCATTGGAAAAGACTCTGATGCTGGGAGGGATTGGGGGCAGGAGGAGAAGGGGACGACAGAGGATGAGATGGCTGGATGGCATCACTGACTTGACGGACATGAGTTTGAATGAACTCCGGGAGTTGGTGATGGACAGAGAGGCCTGGCGTGCTGCGATTCATGGGGTCGCAAAGAGTCGGACATGACTGAGCGACTGAACTGAACTGAAAAAAGACGCAGAACATGAGAGCTGTGATTTAAGTTTTACTTGGGGCAAAAGAAGGCTGCAGCCAGGAGACTGCACCTCAGATATTAGCTGGGAAACCGCTCTAAAGATGCAGTGGGGGAAGGTCAGTATATAAGGTTTTGGTGAAGGGGGAGTTCAGTGCAGGGAAGCACTTATCTTACAAGAGGTTTTCTGCTAGTCAGGAGGAGTTGATGTCAGCATGAAGGGATTTAGGGCTTTTCTAGATATGAGGAGATACAAGGATTAGGATCGTGAAATCAGTTCCTGAAAATATCTATCAAAAGGCGTATTCCATTAGTTTTCCTGGAGCACAAAGTGCCTCCTTGTCTTCCCTGAACTCCCTTCAGGACCTGCTGAAGGTCAACAGCCACAGCAGCACAGGGTTCCGTCCCCACAGAGGCAGATGGCAAATGCCCTTGGCAGGCGCCAGTTTGCAGCTGACACTGGCAAAACTCACCCACCCACTTGATGTTCAACACAGCTTCCCTCCAGGTTCCTTTGCTTTGGGTCTCCCTCAGTGCCTGCCCAGAGCTGCTGCTGCTAAGTCGCTTCAGTCGTGTCCAACTCTGTGCGACCCCATAGATGGCAGCCCACCAGGCTCCCCCGTCCCTGGGATTCTCCAGGCAAGAATACTGGAGTGGGTTGCCATTTCCTTCTCCAATGCGTGAAAGTGAAAAGTGAAAGTGAAGTCGCTCAGTCGTGTCCAACTCTTAGTGACCGCATGGACTGCAGCCCACCAGGCTCCTCTGTCCATGGGGTTTTCCAAGCAAGAGTACTGGAGTGGGGTGCCATTGCCTTCTCTGTGCCCAAAGCTACATTCTTTAAGAATAGTTTTCGTCCAAAGTATGATTATTATCTGTGAGCAGGTTAGTTTGCTAAGCTACTGTCATTAACCTCTAATGGAATCTTGCTAATGATCGGGTTAAGTAACACTGATTCTGGATTCTTGAGGAAGAATGTTTAAAAGGCTGTATTTCAGGTCTAGGCAAAAGCCAGAAACTCAGCATGATGGTGACAGTGGCCTTAATCATTTGTCTCCACTTGTCAGCTTACCAAAAAAAAATCATTCTGTGATTAAATTATAAAGTGCTAAAATCAGAGTATGATTATTGAGCCCGAAAAGACTGCTGCTGAGATTTCTGTACAGTTCCCTAGGGTTTCCAATCAAACAGTGTCAGGGACCATTTGATTGATTATTTCGGTGCTGGTGTCCTTGATGTATGGTACCTAACAAGTTAGCCGATTGCCCGCAGTGTTCCAGGTTTTTCCTTCCTGAATCACAGGGTGATCCCACAATGTGAAAGGCTGCATAGTCACCCTCCTGAGAGCAGAGCGCTCTGAACACAGGTGGCTTCCCTTCATGGACACCAGGGGCCAGAGGGGCAGCTCTCTGGCATTACAGCCAGGTCAGATGCCCATCTGGGCAGGTCCACGCCTGGCTGCAGAGGCCGGACTTCACCCCGACAGCCATGAGAAAACGCTTCAAGCAGCATCAAGGAGTGGATGGTGGAAAGGGACTTTTTTCCTAGCTTGTTTATTTACTTAATGTGTTTGCCATTTCAAAGTTGTGAAAAATACTCATTTATAAACTGAGGCTGACATAGTCAAAGCTATGGTGTTTCCAGTAGTCATGTACAAATGTGAGAGTTGGACCATAAAGAAGGCTGAGCACCAAAGAATTCATTGATGCTTTCGAACTGTGGTGTTGGAAAAGACTCTTGAGAGTCCCTTGGACTGCAAGGAGATCAAACCAGTTCATTCTAAAGGAAATCAACCCTCAGTATTCATTGGAAGGACTGATGCTAAAGCTCCAATACTTTGGCCACCTGATGCGAAGAGCCAACTCATTGCAAAAGACCCTGATGCCAGGAAAGATTGAAGGCAGGAAGAGAAGGGGGCAGCAGAGGATGAGATAGTATTCAACTATCACCGACTCAATGGACATGAGCTTGCGCAAGCCCCGGGAGATGGCGAAGGACAGAGGAACCCAGAGTGCTGCAGTCCACGGGGTCACAGGGGTTGGACGTGACTTAGCAACCCAGCAACAAGGAGCAGGAGGTAAAAAAAGGCCCGGTGACACAGGAGGAGAAGGCACAAGTGTCGAGGCAGGCTCTGCAGGGGGTCTCGGGGGTGGGACTCCGGCTTGGATGGAGGGACGAGCTTGAGTGGAATGAGGGGCTTTCTTCCATTTACAAGTGTCGAGGCAGGCTCTGCAGAGGGTCTTGGGGGTGGGACTCAGGCTTGGATGGAGGGACGAGCTTGAGTGGAATGAGGGACTTTCTTCCATTTACAAGTGTCGAGGCAGGCTCTGCAGGGGGTCTTGGGGGTGGGACTCAGGCTTGGATGGAGGGACGAGCTTGAGTGGAATGAGGGGCTTTCTTCCATTTCAACAGGTGGAGAGATGGGTGCAGATGGAGGTGTTTGCAGCTGAGAACGAACCCTGCCTAGTGTGTGAGGAGCAGCACCGGCGCTTGGTACTGGTCCCTCCGCAGGTGAAGACACCTCCCTGCTTTCCTTGTTACTCGGACAACACAGACAGAGGGGCGCCTGCCGTTTTCACCTTCTCATTGGAGAGCAGGGTGCGGGGATCACCCTGCCGGCTTACAAGAAAAGGAGAGGCATCTCGGCAGAATTAAAGATCGACAAGCCGTCCTTTATTTTGGGGACGAGGAGCAGAGGTTGAGACAAGACCCGGGAAAGGTCCCGGGTAAGCCCCCCAGCCTCCCTGCCCCCACTTGCTCTGAGCACACAGAGCCATCAGCAGAATCAGGCTCACTACAGAGCCCCTGCGAGGGACAACCTGGCATTTCCTGTTTAAAGAATAGAAGGCAAGCCAGTACCAGCCATCTTCTCCTGGCAGAGGTGCAGTTCCGTGTGGGCAGTGAGGGCCCTGGAAGTGTGTCCACTGGGGCCTCTCTGCCCTGGCCCCGCTGTCCGGGCCTGGGAGGGGCATATGGTGAGGTGCCCTCCAGGGATCCAAGGTGCAAGGTCAACAGATCCAGAGGGCAGAGACAGCCAGGCCCCCACACTAGGCTTGTCTCACCTTCCGCGAGCGTGTTGTGTCCAGAGCGGGTGCTGAGGCAGAGTCTGACTGCGGCTGCTGTCTGGACCGCTGGGCACAGTGCGGACTCCTGGGGGTCTCAGGCCCCATTCCATCCAGCCGAAGCGGCTCACCAGTCCCTGCACTTTGGGCTCCAGGCTCAGGGACACCAGACGCCGAGGTTCTGCTGGCTCTGCCCATCTTGGCTCACCACCCTACCCTGACTGGAAGTCACCTGCCCTGCAAGGACCACCAGCAGGCTCAGCTGAGGGCTGCCCAGGCTCTGCGGCTTGTTATCAAAGGAACCTGTCGTCTTGACTCCCTCGCAGGCTGCAAGGGGTCCAGCTTCACTTCTGCTTCCCCCCAGTCCCAGGAAGCCTGCTGGTTTTGTATCCCTCCCCGCGGCCCACACTTCTGGTGCCCACCCTTCTACTCTGCTTGCATGAGGTCAACTTATTTTTTGGAGTCTGCACGGATCACACCGTGTTCATTTCTTCCTGTCTGGCTGATGTCACCTAGCGTAGCATCCTCTAGGTCCATGGTGCTGTTGAGATGGCAGGCATCCTCCTTTCCCGGGGCTGAGGGCTGTTCCATGAGTGAGTCCCACGGTGTCCTCATCTGTCACCCGCTGGCGCGCACCCAGGCTGCCCCTGACCTGGCCTGTGAGCGGGGCTGCAGGGACCCTGGGCAGGCGGGCGTCTCTTCCAGACACTGGTTATGCTTCCTCTGGACGCATAACCCACAAGTGGGATTACTGGAGGATATGGTAGCTCTATTTTTACTTTTCTGAGGAACTTCCATTCTGATTTCCTTACAGCCTTTCCAGAATATCTGCTTCTTGAGGCCGCTTGTCCTCGCCACGACTTGAGTGGCCTTTCCAAGCTGCTGGGTGACGGCTGAACACGCGGACTTGGCACCTGACCTCGTGTCTGTCGTCACCCGGGCACTTCGTGAAACAGTGACACCGGGGACCCACCCCAGCGTCTCCGACATAAATGGTTTGGGGAGCAGCGTCTGGGGTTTGGCATTATTAAGGCTTCCCCGGTGATTGGAGGTTCAGGCAGAGATGGGCCCTGTTACCCCGCCTCCCGCGCAGGACATCGGGAGGTACGCCTGGACCCCTGGTCCTCAGAGCCGCTGGGTCCATCAGCGGGGAGCCGTGAGCTGCTGTCTTTTTGTCTTCAGGGGAGACACCACCTCCTGGATTCCATATACAGCGGTCGAGGGCTCTTTTCTCAGACACTCACCTTCCCTGAAGAACCATCCCACGGCGAGCCTCCCTGCTGAGGACCGGCTTCCTGCCCCTGAAATGCTGAACTGAAGGAGCCTTTGAAGCTGCTGATTCCCGGTGGCCTGCTGCGGGCCCTCTGCTGGACTCCTCGCCATCACTCCCAGGCTTTTGCCCTGGAGACTCGGGCCTGCCTGCAGACGCTGTGGGGGCTGGGGGTGGGGCTGTCTCTTCCTTCCTCTGCTGCAGGCTCTGAGCACAGAGCAGCTAGAAGCCTCCAGCTCACAGGACGCCCTGGTGGGATCTGGGGGCCTCCACGCCTTGGGGAGAGGCCCTGTGATCCTGGGAGGGCTCTGGTCCATGTGGTCCTGGGGGCTCCCACACCCGCAGAGGCCGCTGCTCAGGATTCAGGATGCAAGCTCCTCCTGCACTGGCTCAGTCAGAAGAAAGGAAGACCAGACACAGGCAGGGACTGGACTCTGGCTCAGTATTTGGTGGGAATACGATTCCACCTGTTGAGCTACCTGAGGCTGAGAGATCTATGTCCAGGGCTCCTCTCACGCCTCACAAAGGCCTCCGACAGCCCCGGGGCCGGCCTGGCCATGCCACAGCCCTTTGCGTCCTGGATTTGCCCACAAGTGTGATCTGATCTCACAGTCGGGTGGGAGGCATCATAGGGGACTGAGATCTTCACGAGAGTCCAGCCTGCACCTTCTCATCCTGGCTGAGCGGGCTGTGGCACGGTGACACGGAAGGCTTAGACTCTCCTCCTAGAGCAGCTAGGTCTGTCCTGGCCCGAAGTGCTGCTGAGGATGGAGAGAGGTCCCCGCGGGGACAGGGAGAGGTTCCTGTGGGGATGGGGGGATGGGGAGAGGTCCACATGGGGATGGGGAGAGGGCCCTATGGGGATGGGGGGATGAGGAAAGGTCCCCGTGGGGATGGGGAGAGGTCCCTGTGCAGAATGGGGGATGGGAGAGGTCCCCGTGGGGATGGGGGATGGGGAGAGGTCCCTGTGCAGAATGGGGGATGGGGAGAGGTCCCCTGGGGATGGGGAGAGGGCCCTGTGGGGATGGGGGATGGGGAGAGGTCCCCTGGGGATGGGGGATGGGGAGAGGTCCCTGTGCAGAATGGGAGATGGGGAGAGGTCCCCATGCAGAATGGGGGATGGGGAGAGGTCCCCTGGGGATGGGGAGAGGGCCCTGTGGGGATGGGGGATGGGAGAGATCCCCTGGGGATGGGGGATGGGAAGAGGTCCACGTGAGCATGGGGGGATGGAGAGAGGTCCCCTGGGGATGGAGAGAGGTCCCCATGGGGATGGGGAGAGGGCCCCGTGGGGAGGGAGGGATGGGGAGAGGTCCCCTGGGGATGGAGAGAGGTCCCCATGGGGATGGGGAGAGGTTCACATGGGGATGGAGGGATGGGGAGAGGGCCCCATGCAAAATGGGGGATGATAGAGGGCCCCTGGGGATGGGGAGAGGCCACACGCCAGCCTGCAATCAACATCCCTGACTCTCGCCTGCTTGTCTGGCCACAGAAATGATGAGGGTGTGAATTCCAGTTGATGCCACCCAACAAGTCACTTAACAGAGCTTTCTCAGGGCCAGCACCTCGTTTCTTGGAACAGTTTTCTGTCTTGTGTGACAACAGGGTTCTGGTTTTAATAACGAGAAGCCCCTAGCCCTCCATTCCGAGAATGCCCCTGGGTGCGGCCGGAGTGTCCAGGGCTTGCTGCTGGGATTCTGTGTGCCCTTCCTTCCTCTGGAAGTTCGGTGGGGAAGGACCAGCTTGTTAACATGCTTCCCTGCTCCTCCTGCTAGCCCCATTCTCTGCCAGTCTAAGAGGATGGGTCATCCATACCGATGAAATAAGAACCTGTTGAGAGAAAGATTGTTTCCTTTGCATTAATCGATATGTTATTTAGTTAGGAAGTTAAATTACCTGCACAGTGACCTTGAAGTGCTAAAATACGGATGGTTTTTATAAGCTGGGAATGAAACCCAGGAACACGTCTACATCAAAAGTTTTGTGATAAATGAAGAGAGCAGAATTAATCCGATATTTATGGCCGTTTGAGTCTGTTTTGTGCTGCCAACCGTGTGGAAAGAAATCAGGTTTCTGCTCCAGAGCAGAAGAGCCGAGGCCCCTTGGAGTGCTTGGAGCCACTGAGGTCTGCGCTCACTGAATCCGGAGCTGCACGGGGGCTTGAAACAGCACCTTTCCTTCGAGTCCAGGGGCTTCCTCTCCCTAGTGCGTGGGGCGGGGGCTCCCTGCCTCCCAGGAGCTTCCTCCCCGCTAGTGCGTGGGGCGGGGGGTCCCTGCCTCCCAGGAGCTTCCTCTCCCCTACTACGTGGGGCGGGGGGTCCCTGCCTCCCAGGAGCTTCCTCTCCCCTAGTAAGTGGGGCGGGGGCTCCCTGCCTCCCAGGAGCTTCCTCTCCCCTACTACGTGGGGCGGGGGGTCCCTGCCTCCCAGGAGCTTCCTCTCCCCTACTACGTGGGGCGGGGGGTCCCTGCCTCCCAGGAGCTTCCTCTCCCCTAGTAAGTGGGGCGGGGGCTCCCTGCCTCCCAGGAGCTTCCTCTCCCCTACTACGTGGGGCGGGGGTCCCTGCCTCCCAGGAGCTTCCTCCCCCTAGTAAGTGGGGCGGGGGCTCCCTGCCTCCCAGGAGCTTCCTCTCCCCTACTACGTGGGGCGGGGGGTCCCTGCCTCCCAGGGGCTTCCTCTCCCCTAGTAAGTGGGGCGGGGGGTCCCTGCCTCCCAGGGGCTTCCTCTCCCCCTAGTACGTGGGGCGGGGGTCCCTGCCTCCCAGGGGCTTCCTCTCCCCCTAGTACGTGGGGCGGGGGGTCCCTGCCTCCCAGGGGCTTCCTCTCCCCCTAGTACGTGGGGCGGGGGGTCCCTGCCTCCCAGGAGCTTCCTCTCCCCCTAGTACGTGGGGCGGGGCTCCCTGCCTCCCAGGAGCTTCCTCCCCGCTAGTGCGTGGGGCGGGGGGTCCCTGCCTCCCAGGAGCTTCCTCTCCCCTAGTACGTGGGGCGGGGGCTCCGGACAAGGGGCAGCAGCAGCATCACCTGGCCTGGTGCCCCATCTGTTGATCCAAACCCGTGTTCACAAGATGCTCTGTAAGTCTTACCAAATAACTGCACCCTGCAAGCCATTCGGTTCCAGTTGACAGCCAAGAAGTGCTGTGTAGGAGGTGGGCGTTACAGCCTGGAAAGCACCTTGCTCTCCCCATCCGGTTCTCTCGGTTCTCTCGCTGGATACAGCATGTTCACTGGGGGATGGGGAGTGAGGCTGGGGCGCTCACAGGGGCCACCGAGGCTGGGATGCCCGCAGAGCAATGGCGCAAGAACCTGCCCCTCGTCCATGCCAGCTCCGGGTCGTGCAGAACATTCCCGAGGGCTCTTATTAGGTCCCGGAAACAACTTCAGTGCTTAAGACACACGGGGAGAATCCAAACTGGACCAGGATGCTCCACGGGTGTTGTGTTTCTGTTTGAAGGCTAGACCCTGACCCAGGGATTAGCTCAAAATTCCGTGAAAATATCCGTTCTGTGCATCACTCAGACCAGTTGAAAGTCTCTTGTTTGCATCGTGTGTGGTGTCTTTTGGTGCATCGGATGTCATCAAGCTGTGTTGCCTCCAGAGAGACAGAGAGAGAGTCTGGTCCCTCCAGGAAAGGAATCCTGCCTGCCTTCTCTACGAGAAGGGCTCCCTGGCCGATAAACACTTGAGATGGTGCTCATCACCTGGGAAACCAGTGCAGGTGTGGAGAGTGGGGTCCACAGGATTTCCTGTCCATTGCCGGGGCGTGGGGGGTATTAATTAGTGTAATTACTTGGGGACACAGTTTGACATTCTCTCCTCAAGTCCTCCTCCACAGACACTTCATTCCTAGAGGAATACCCACGGGGGGACTGCTTGCCCATGGACACCTGGAGACAGGCATTAGTATGTTCTCAGCAGCACCGCTGACAACAGCAAAGCCCTGGGAATAAGCCAGCTGCCAATCAGCGCAAACGGACGAATGAAAATCGGGGCAGGCACTCGGCAAAGTATGTTCTAGCATCAAATTGAATAAGCACAATAATGCAACCCAATATGGCTTAATCTTAGCAGTATAACGTTAAGTGAACAATTAAAGCCTGAAAGTTACAGGCAAGAGAATGCATCTCTATAAAGTTAAGTGTAATGAAAATAAAGCATGCAATTTAAAGAAAAATATAGAAATTGGAAAACAAAGGAATGACGAGTTTGGGATTGAGGAAATTTGCTTTGGGTGGAAGGAGGCGAGGGAAGGGGTGATCCACCACAGGTTAGACGTGGTTTCCTTTTCTCTTTTTGATCCTGACTTTCATTTTTGACCGTGGATTTGCAGACACTTATAATATCATAAAAATAACTAAATAAAAGTATAACCAAAGGGAAGAGCTGCATATTATGAATAAAGTTTATAGTCAGAGAACTCTACTATGCAAGGACTAATTTAAGAAATAATACATTTAATACCACAACTTTCTTCTAAGGTAAATATAATTTAAAAGATACTAAATTTCAAACCAGGAAACAAAGGCAGTTTCTAAACCCAGGCTGCCTAGAACACAGTCCAAAGCACATTTAAAAATTGTAGGCACAGCTCATTCAAGGTTTTGAAGAACCGCATTGAAATAAAAAGTGTTTTCAGGAAAATGTGACTGTGTGCCTGCTAAGTCGCTTCAGTCACGTCCAACTCTGCAATCCTATAGATGTAGCCCGCCAGGCTCCTCTGTCCTTGGGATTCTCCAGGCAAGAGTACTGGAGTGGGTTGCCATGCCCTCCTCAAGGGGATCTTCCCAACCTGGGGATTGAACCCAAGGCTCTTAGGTCCTGCATTGCAGGCGGGTTCTTGACCACTCACGCCGTAAAACCAGCAAATTAACTGCCTTCAGACCCTGCTCAAGGGAACTCTAAGAGATGCACTTCTGGGGAACGACAGGGCCCTCAGGAGGAAAATCTGAGGGGCAGCGAGACAGCTGAATGAGGTGAAGACTAAATAAAAGCAGACTGTGTAAAATCACAGACACGGGCTCTCTGGTGGTGAAGCAGCATGGACGGTAAGGAGCGCAGCAGAAAACGGGGAGCTGGGGTTGGAGCCCAAGTGCTCGGGAGACTCCACCAGTCGGGAAGAAGAGGAGGTTATTGATTATCCAGTCTGTGTTCAGCCTGCCATGGAAATTTCCAGCATAACCATGAAAGGACAGCACTCGGGCACTGGCGGGGGCTGTGGGGTGAGTGCTTGGGGGAGTGGGATGCGGGGGGTGGGTGAGCTTCAGGAAGGATGGCTGGGCAGACAGAGAGACCCCAGACAAGACGGGCCCCTCTGTCTGTAAGCTGCAGGTGGAGAGCCACGGCAGAGACCTTGCAGGGGGTCTGCCTGCAGGGTCTCTGGGTGGGATCGGGGCTGCACGTGTCCCTGGGGGAGCCTGGGCCCTGCACACAGCGGGCCCTTGCACAGGGAGCTCATGGCAGTCCAGGCACACTCTCAGCACCTCTAAGGGCCTTGGGCCTTAAAAATGCAGGTGGGTTTCCTTTTCTAATAAACAGTAAGGGTTGCAGGATGTTTCGAGCACACACACCGGTCCCTAAGCTGTTTGACGAAGCTGGTATGAAGAGCTGCTCTCCCACCAGCATGTATCCACACCAAAGCTGCTCTCACTTGTGCGCAGCTCGCCAACGTTGCAGGAAGTGGAGCAGGTTCCAAAGCCTGCTCTCACTTGTGCACAGCTCACTAACGTTGCAGGAAGTGGAGCAGGTTTCAGCAGCTTTCTCTGGTGGCTCGGTGGTAAAAAATCTGTCTCCAATCTAGGGGACATTAGCTTGATTCCTGGTCTGGAAAGATCGCACATGCCATGGAGCAACTAAGCCCAAAGTAGAAGTGTCAGTCTCTCATTTGTGTCCAACTCTTTGTGACCCCGTGGACTGTAGCCCACCAGGCTCCTCTGTCCATGGGATTCTCCAGACAAGAACACTGGAGTGGGTAGCCATTTCCTTCTCTGGGTCTTCTAACTCCGACCCAGAGTTAGCATCCAGGTCTCCTACATACGGGCAGGTTCTTTACCGTTTGAGCCACTGGTGAAAGTAAAGTGAATGCCGCTCAGTCATATACAACTTTTTGCAACCCCATGGCTACACAGTCCGTGGAATTCTCCAGGCCAGAGTACTGAAGTTGGTAGCCTATGCCTTCTCCAGGGGATCTTCCCTACCCAGGAATCGAACTGGGCTCTCCTGCATTGCAGGCAGATTCTTTACCAACTGAGCCACCAGGGAAGACCCTAACTAAACCCAAGGGCCAACCACTACTGAGCCTGTGCTCTAGAGCCCAGGAGCCTCATTTATGAGCCCACGTGTTGCAGTTCCTGAAGGCCACGTGTCCTAGAGCCTGTGCTCTGCAACGAGAGAAGCCACTGCAACGAGACGGCTGCTCTCCGCACCTAGAGAGTGACCTCCGCTCGGCACAACTAGGGAAAGCCCGTGAGCAGCGACGAAGACCCAGCACAGCGAGAGTGGTGAATAAGCAATGGCTGAAAATGGAGCAGGCTTCATATTCTGAGAGTGTGCAAACTTCAAAGGCAAAGTCTTTCTTTTCTTAGAACTTGTGGCAGTAAATAAAGAAAGAGAGAGATTTGACAGCACAGCCATCTCTCGAGCACCATCACTAGCGCCTCTGTAAAGGACTCTTGCTTTGTTTTCTTATTCCTACAACGAGAGCTACTCTTCTCTGGCTTTTTGGGTCCTGAAGTATGTCAAACCCTCAGTTGACATCGTTTTAGGGCAAGTAAACCTCTTTGGTACTCAACCAAGGGTTAATCATCTTTTCTTGTTTTCAAAATTAGTTTTCCCCTTGAAATAGTATTTTTCTCTTCATATATCAAGATGTCAGTATAAGCACTTTGGAAACTGGAACATTCAAGGAGTCTTAACTTGGCAGAAAGAGAAAGGGAGTCATGTGAAAATAGAGTGGATGTTGCATCTGAGTCAGTAAGACGTGCTGAGAAAGGATGGGTTTCTGAGAAGTGTTTCCTTTGGTCAGAAGAGGTGCTTTGATCTCCGACCAGGATGATGTATTAATATCTAGAGCAATTCTGTATAGTTGAGAAGGAACTCTTTTTGATAAAATGAGAATAACACTAGTAATATATTAGAGGCTTGTTCCTGAGATCAAATAGGCTCATGTGAAGGGAAAAGTGGATAAATTTTAATTCTAAGTGTCTGGTTTAATCTGTGGTAAAAATTCTGACAGGGTCCGTGCCTGCAACCCCCAGAGGGGGCCTGAAAAAGGGGACAGAACTGAGCCAGGCTTGGGAGGAGTGAGGGGCCCAGGGTGCTCAGGGTCAGAGACAGAGATCTGCGTCTCCCAGGCCCTGGGTGCCTGCAGGACGGAACCCGCCTCCCGACGCCCCGCAGAGGCCAGGCGTCCGAGGGCCCCGCAGGCCCCGCAGGGACCGAACCACCTCCCAGGCTCACCCTTGTTTAAGGTGGATGGGAAATCAGGAGTCGGTGAACACGTGTGTGCTGGTTTCTGTTTGCGAATTTCTTCCGTCATGTTCCAGGGCAGCGCTTAGGGCCGGGCCCACCTCATCACGGCAGGACGCTCACCACAAGCCCAGTGGTGGCGGGGCGGGGGCGCCACGAGCAGAAGAGTCAGAGCTGAATGAAGAGCCGAGAGGTGACGAAACACTTGCCGAAGCCTCCAGACCCCCCGCAGGGCCTGGAGGAGCCTGTCCACCATCCGGAGACCCCAACCTTCCGCCCGACCCCCCACCCTGCTGCGCTGCGTCCAGCCACTGAGAACATGCACCGTCCCCGTCTCCTCCACGCCCTGCTTTTCTCCAGACCGCCCCCCATTCCCCTATAATTTCCACCCACCACAGGCCCTGGTTTCTGGATTCTCCTCAGCTGTTGCTCCGTAAGCTTGGCACCAAGAGCCTGAGGTGGTGCCTGTGTGTGGTCGTCCCTGCAGGGAGGAAAGCCCGTGTCTACACCAGCCTGAATGTGGGTCTGCTCTCCTCACAGGGTCCTGTGCCTGTGCCGGGGGCATGGGGACAGGGCTGAGCAATCAGTGGGGGGAGTCCTGTGGGGTGCAGCACCCCGAGTCCAGCCCTCTTCTGGGGCGGGGGGGTGGGGTTCAGGAGCCCACCCTTCTCCTGGGACGAGCAGGGGTGGTGGGATTAGGACCGGAGAAGCTGGGGCCTGTCCTTTCTCAGGGCTGGTCCTCTGTCTGCATTAACCAGCCCACAGCTGCAGCACTTACCACATGCGTTCCCCCGATGCCTTAGCCTCTGAACCCTGACCTGAGCCTGAGCCAGCCCCGCTGAGCCCAGACCTGCCCCAGGCTGCCATCTGGCTGGCTGGCTGTCTGTCTGGGTGATGCCTGCCTGCTCCCGGAGTCCCAGCTGTCACACCTCCCTGCTGTGGTCCGAGGGTTCATGTCACTCCCAAAATCATGTTGGGACTCTAACCCTCAGAAGGGATGATGTGAGTAGGTAGGCCTTAGGGAGGTGCTGAGATCCTGAGCATGGCGCTGCCATCCCTGGGATCAGGGTCCTTCTAAACGAGGCTGCGGAGAGCTCCCGCACCCCGTCCACCCCGCCAGAACCCAGTGAGAAGGCTGCAGCCTCGAGCCAGGCAGAGGGCCCTCGGCTGACCACGCTGAGGTCTTAGATCTTGGACTCTCCTGCTTCTGGAACCGCAAGAAGTAAGTCCATGGTACGTTTAATCCACTCAGCCCGCAGCGTTTTATCACTGCAGCCCAAGAGGGCTGGGACCCCCCACCCCGCCGAGGTCAGAGCTTCCTCAGACTCTTCGCTGCCCCCCATGGGCTCTGACGGGCCGTCTGCCGCCCCAGCCCCTGGAATCCCTGCCTCCTGCACCGGGATCACCTCCTCTGTGCTGGCGACGCCTGCCCACTTCTGAGCCTGGGGCTGCGCAGTGGGCTTGCTGCAATCACCAGGGTTTGTGCTGCCCGCTGGCCCCCTGCCTCCCCTCCTGCATCTCGCACCCCTGTGATTCAGGACAAGACGCACCCAGAGCCTCGGAGCCACAGCGGCTCTCAGAGTCCCGGTGGGAGGAGTGGCTGTTGCTAAGTGACTCCATGGGGCCAGTGGCTGCCCTCAGTTCGTCAGAGAGTCAGTATTCCAATCCATTTTATTGCAAAAGCAAATGTTACAATTCAGATTTCTTTTCATATGCAAAAATAATTTTATATCTTTAAATCACATAATCACTGTTAATTGATTCTATTTTATAAATGGAGCAATTACTTTGTACAAAAAAGTCAGGAAATATTCTAAAATGATATCAATTTGAATATTACTCATAAATGGTACAAATTAAATCGTTAAAGTTCATATTTTACAATGTTAAGTGACATGGCCTGTGAACAGTTTTTTTTTTTTAATCTTAAGGCTTTTACTGTCTAAAACTTTTTTTTTTAATGAGTATATAAAAAGGGACTTGTTTGGCCTTGGTTCAAAATAACACAGATGGTGAAGAAAGCCTGTTGGTGGGTGAGTTTCTTTTGATTGAAAGCAGTGAAAACTTTCTATGATCTCTGAAGAATGAAGGACGTGTCGGGAAGGATTCTGTGGCTCACTGCCCTGGGGATGGCTGGACCCTTGGGCCCAGGAAGGAAGGGCAGTAGGGCTGAGACCCCCTGCCACCCTTTCCAGGGTGGTGACCCCTGGCTCTAAGAGTCACAGTCTCCTGTCAACAGACTCAGCAAGATCTCAGAGCATGTGCGGCTCAGCTCCCGAGAGGAAAAGGAGACGCTACACCCAGAAGGCGAAGGGCAGGCATCCCGGGCAGCAAAGCCGACGTCTGACTGCGGCAGATATTTCAGTGATGGGGCAAAAGCAGCCCAGCTCCAGGCATGCGGACCCAGACACATCATCAATTTCAGATAAGTGATCAATAACAGGTTAGGACTTAGTGGATGAAGCGTTCTTCTGCAGATTTATAACATAATGTATTATGTTTGAAATATTTGAATTCTAAAACTCAGCCTAAGAATAACTATAAAAACCATTAGAGGCGGTGCATTTTTCCTAGCTTTTTGATAATTTTCTGAGATTGGAGTCACATATCCTTAAATTATTACCAAGATAATCTAGCATTTTGTAAGAGTAGAGGAAAAATTACCAAAAATAAAATTCACACTTTGTAAAAGAAAAATTACCAAAAAAAAAAAAAAAATTCATCACGATGTTTACAAGCTAGGAGATAAATTTTGTGGAAATGTACCTAAAAAGATTCTCTGAGTACATTTTTCTTACATTTGAATATTCATTGTGTTCAATCGATGGGAACTTGCCTCCCACATGGATTTGATTAAGGGGAATTTTTTATGTATTCATATCTGTTTCTATGTCTGTCTGTTGGTCTACCTATCCATCTCCCCACCATCTACCTACCAGCCTCTCTGACTTCCAGGAGAGCTGCCTTTTGGACCTGAGACATCTACAGACACCTGACATGTATCTTCCCACTATGGAGTCAGTTCTGATCCAGGTGTGTATGAGAAGGTCCTTAATGCAGGGGAGCAAGGGGGCTCTGTGGACGCTGGCAGGAAGCCTGTGGCTGGAGCCCAGGTAGGGGACACCCGTGCCGTGACGGATGAGGAGGACTTAGTCACACAAAGCAGAGAAGGGCAAGTGTGATGTGGGCACAGCACAAGCTGAGACTCCGGGGTGCACAGAAATGGCAAAGAGCAGGTCTGGCTGAAGCCCAGGCTATATCTGGGGGTCTGTGGGGATAAGACAGTTTTCAAAGACAAGACCCTCTCATTTCCCTCAAAAGCCCCAACTGCTCTGATGGGCAGGTCCCAATGAGCACGGAAACTTGCCAAGCAGAAGGATCTCCAGAAACCTTTATTTTTAAAGAGTCGGAGCATGGAACCCAGAGGCAGGAGGGGGTGGACGGGAAGATGAACGCAGGGGACGGTGAGGGCCTCGCTGCAGAAGGAGGGATGCTCAGCCTGTCCTGGTCCCTGTCCTGCGCCTCCCCTGGAAGAGTCTAACACGGTGACTTGGTCGAGCAAAGTGCTGGAACAAACCAGGGGCACACGGCAGCCTTCAGACTGCACCTCTGCGTCCCTCGCTGGGGGCAGCCTGAACTCCTGCCTTTCTAACTCATTCCAGCTCTTTGTGGGTGTGGGATTGTATATAGATCTGCTTTCTTCAGTTAAAAATCAATTTTACATGATACTTTTATTCTCAGAAGTCTTTTTTATAAGTGCAGAACTGCTCATCCTAACAAAAAAAAAGAGCATCTTGGCTTTTCATTTGTGGTTTTAATCAGAAAAACGGTATCAAGATTCCCATTACTGGTCCAGCCTGCTGTTCTCATGAACAACAAAAGCATCATGGCCGTTTCACTCCAGACTCTACACACACAGGTTCTTTTGCTTTGAGGATTTTTCTGCAGTGGTCTAATTTTAGTGAAAGTCACTCAGTCGCGTCTGACTCTTTGTGACCCCATGCACTGTACTTTATGTGGAATTCTCTAGACCAGAATACTGGAGTGGAGCCTTTCCCTCCTCCAGGGGTTCTTAGTGGATTCTTTACCAGCTGAGCTACCAGGGAAGCCCATTTTAAACAAGGTCTGATTTTAAACAAGGAGCAAAGTGAAGTTTTTATTTGCCACACTGCTGATGGCCATTGCTGTTGAGTTAGGGTGGCCGAGGAGAGATACCTCAAAGATAGAAAAGACCAACTGAAACACATCACAAAAAAGTGTAGCCTAGGAAAGTCCAAAAGGGAGAAGAGCAAGGTGCCAGAAACTGGAAAGAATTTACCTTAGTGAAGTCAGCTATAGACATTAAAAATGCTTTACCCTCTGCCTTAATATAAAATGGTGCCCAGGAATTGATAACTCAGTAATAACTCACGTGGATGCCGCATCGCAATAGATACCTACACAGATGGATATCTTCAGCAAAGAGGAAGAATTGAACAAATAGGAAGTAATAGGCACTCTGTAAATTCAGCCTAGGGTGAGGACTCTGAAGCTGCGAATATTCATAGAAGGAATTCCTCCAGTAGGAGTTCCCGCTCAGACTGACAGTAAGCGTAGCTTCCATTGCTAATAAATAGGTAACAAAGCTCTTCTTTCATTTTAATTCTGCTGCTTCCAACCACAGAACAATACTGTTGTTTCATTCGATGCTGAATCTCTAACCCTGTGAGGCTCAGGTTGGCCTCAGCCCATGGGGTCAGCAATGCCCACACCACACCCAGGGAGGCTCAGCAAGGAGTCTTACTTCCAGCGCAGAGCTGAGCTCTGACACCTTGGAGCAAAGGGAAATTTCCAGTAGGGAGTGAGGGAGCCACAGCACCTGCCCTGGACTGGGGAGCCGGGCCCGGGGATCCCAGGTGGTCGGGCAGGCATCTGCGGGCCAGGTGAGGGATGCAGCCACGCTCTGCCCCCTCCTGATGACCATCCGCCATCCCGATGTTCTGGAATGCTCTTCTTACCCCTGTGCATGCAGAGCCAATTGCATCCAGGGTGCCAGCGCCCGGGACAGGGAGATACCCCCCTGTCTGCAGTGACCTGGGAGCTAGGGGCTTACCAAACGGAGGGTCCCCACAGGCTGCGCTTCATGGTGGGGGCCCAGGCTGTGTCCCCTCACAGGGCTGGTGTGGAGCTGCCTCTCCAGGCTCTGTCCTGAGTTGTGAGGGGCTTCCCTCCACCCAGAGCACAGGAGATCTGACTGTGCTTCCCTCCAGCGCAGGGAGCCCAGGCTGGGAGAGACGCTGGCCGGCCCGCTGCATGCCTGGAATCCTGTGTGTGCGTCATCTCCGCCTGGGGGCTGGGGGTGGACAGTGGGTGTTGTCTGCACAGTGAGCTGGCAGTGAGGCTGGGGGTCATCTCCACCCAAGTGTAGCATCCTGGGGTCCCCATCCCAAACTCTCCTCAGGGCCCTGGCAGATTCCACAGCCTGTGAGCCTGTGCTGGGGCCTCATACCTGCCTTGGTTGGCTGGACAGGCAAACCCATCACAGTTGGAATGTTTTCCCCAAGGAGGCACATCGTTGAAACTGATCTGAGAATGAAGGGCAACAAGTTTGAGAGCCTGCTTGGGTAAGGAGGGCAGATTGGAGGTATCAATGGGTTTTTCCTTTCGCATTTTAAGGATAATAAGCTGTAAAATGGTGATTTCCGTGAGAGTGTTTCAGAGAGGCATCCTGGCAGGGGTCCCAGAATGCGCCCCCTGCTCACACTCGCCCTGCAGGACACAGGGATTTCGGTGCTGGCCAGGCAAAGGCCCAGCCCTGGGCCATCATCGGGCCAGCCTGGTGCCCGCAGTCCTGTGGGGTTTCTGCACAGGCCTGTTTATGGGGAGCTGGGGCTGGAGGCAGCTGGGACGTCAACTCCAGCATCTCCTCTGCTCACCTCCTGCGCGTCCCCTGCCTGGTTCCAGGAGCCGTTCAAGGTCCTAGGCGGCAGGAAGCACACATCTGGGACTGCTCCTCTCCAGTCCCCGAGCTCAGGGGTCAGAAGCTTGGACTGGGGCTTTATAATAGGGGCCCCACGTGTCTTGCTTCCAGGACACTATGCCCTACATCCACGGCCTCTATGCAACAACCCCCAGCCCTTGTTCTCATTCTGAAGTGTCCTGGTCTGAACGTCAAGGGATAGACCACCCCTCAAATGACAAACAATTCGGCAGGTGAGTCTGTACTGGTCAGAAATCAGCATTTCGAGACTCAAGGGGAGACCCTGCTGGCTTGCCTCCCTTTAGGGTTCTGCTCCCTGAAGACCCAGAATTGCAGAGACCACACGTGCTCCTCAACCATGGTCCTCAGCTTGTGTTTCCAGCCCCTGCATGCTTTCAGATGGGGGTCATATCAGGTTTGTGGGAGGGCGCCGGCCAGGATCGAGTGGGGCCGCAGGGCGCCTGTGCCTGAGCCTCGCCCCGTGGGTCCCTCGGGGCCAGCCCCCCAGGCCTGCCCTGGGAGGACTGGCTTCTTCAGGGCTTCCCCCAAGGAGGTGCACCGACGTGTGGCCCGTGGCAGGTGCCCTGTGATCTCCATGTAAATCCACCAACAGTTTGCACGTCCTGTGATTGTATGTAAACATTATGCTGTCCTCTCTGCCACTGGCTTTGTTTTGGAGATTTAGCCGTCTCGAGGACATCTGTGGCTCCAGGTTGCTTATTTAAATGCCATGTTGTCGTGCATTATATAAGTCTGGGTGGACTTATCCGCATATTTTCTTATTCATGAAAATTCAATGACTCTCAGTATTTCACATCACAGCATGCATTCTTGTCCCTGTGTGCGTATGTGGGAGGGTTTCTTTCTAGGGGATCTGTTTAGAAATGCATCCCGGGGGTGGGGGCGGGGGAGGCGGGCCTCGGTTTTGTTCAGTTTCTCTACGACACGCCGCGCTGTGCTCTCCTCCCACAGCTGCCTCATCTGGCGGCCGAGTCTGATGGCTTCTCACTTCACAGCAGGTTTCCCCAGTCACCTGGGGCTCAGAAACGCTCGGCATGTTTCTGGCTATGCCTGCTTCCTCGTCTGTAAGTTGCCTGTTTGTCTATTGGGTTCTGCTTTTTATCTTATTGATTTGTTGACCTTTCACTCATTTATCTTAGACATTGATTGTATGCATCACAAATGCCTTCTCTGTCTGCATCTCGGGTTTCCATGTTTACAGCATCCGCTTTTGTTGGAAATATAAAACTTTAATGTTACCGTATTTATCAGTCTTTTCTTCTGTGGTTTTTGTTTTGTGCATCTCATTTAAGAAATTTTTGCCTACCCCAGAGTCAAAGAGGCGCTCCTAAAAGTTCTTCTAAAGCCTTAAAACACACACCCACACACAAAAACCTGTTTGTGCACCTCTGTTTCTGTTCTATTTCTGATACTTAGAAGTGTATTAGAATCGTTTTTAAGCCCTGCTGCCTCTTTTCCTGAGATGGGTCTGAGATGGTGTATGTCCAGGTCGGGCAAATAAGAAGCAGAAATCTACTGATCAGTATCTTTTAACATACAGACTTAAGTTTTGAAATCCCTTAACACTGACAAGATGCAGCCAGCCCACAGGGAGTTACCGAACCCCCTTCCCAGCCTCCTCCAGTGGTGGTGTCTTGCATAATCAAGGGTCTTTTCAAAAGCGGGAGATTGGCATCACTACCATTCAGGTGACTCTAATACAGTCCTTGTTTGGACTTGTCAGATTTTTGTGGGCTGTCTCTTGTTTGGTGTATAGTCCTGTGGAAACTTACCATAGACACGGATTCAAGTTACCATCAGCATCACGAGGGTGCCAGACTGATCCAGCACCACTTAGGGCTCCCTCCTGCCCCCTCAACAGTCAGGGGTCATGAATTTCTTCATGCTAACCCCTGGAACTTTGCCATATCTAGAATTTCATAAAAATGTAGTCAAACAGTGTGGAACATTTGAGCCTTGATCCTGGTGGCTCAGCTGGTAAAGAATCCACCTGCAATGCCAAAGACCTGGGTTTGGTCCCTGGGTTGAGAAGATCTCCTGGAGAAGGGAAAGGCTGCCCACGCTAGTATTGCAGCCTGGACAGTTCCATGGACTGTACTCAATGGGGTCACAAAGAGTCGGACACGCTGGAGTAACTTTCACTCTCTCTTCGTTGCTCAGCGTGATGCCCTTGAGCTCCATCCAGCCCGTTTGCCTGTCGCTGGGGGGCAATATTTCGCCCTGTGAACCGACCACAGTTGACTTGTTCATTCACTTCCTGAAGAACATTTGGGCTTGTTCCAATGTAGGGAAATTACAAGTTAAATTAACTACTAATGAACATTTGCAAACACGTGTTTGTGGTGACATACATTTTTCATTTCTCCATAAATACCTGGGAGTGTGCTTGCTGGGTCATAAAGTAATATCTGTCTAACGTCATAGGTACATTCTGCCACTTTTCAGAAGGGATACGCCATTTGGTGTTCCCCCCAGCAATGTACGAGGGTTCTTGTTGTTCTGTGTCCTCGTCTGCCCGTGCTACTGTCAACAGTTCTACTTTATCCATCTTAATAAGTGTGCATAATTTTTCAGCCCAGAGCTAATTTGAATAGTACTCATGATTAATGATAGTAAATATATTTGTGTGTGCTTATTGTGATCCAGTTCTCTAAAGAAAAGACAGCTGTGAATCTTTGCTCGAGTGTCTGTTCAAATATTTTGCCAGCTTTCCAATTAGATGTTTCATTTCTTATCACTCCGTATAGAGAATTCCTAATATGTTCCAGATACAAGTCTTTTTAGATATGTGGTTGGAAAATATTTTCTCTTGGTCTGTGACTTATTTTTTCATTCTTTTAGCATGATTTTCATAGAGCAAACATTTTTAATTTTGATGAAGATCAATTTATCATGTTTTTTATTGGGTTATGTCTTTGGTGCCATACCTAGTAAGTCCTTGCCTCAGAACCAGTCAAGAAGACAGTCTCTTATACTTTCTTCTAAAATTTTTGGAATTTTCTATTTTCTATTCAGATCTGCCATCCATTTTAGTTTATATTTGTAAAAGGGACGAGGTACTGACTGCTTGTCGGGAAGATGTTCATCACTGCTATATTATCGGACTGTTACTGGATGCCCTTTGTCGCCTCCGTTTCTTTGCTAGTTTGGGGTATTATTTTGAAGGCGTGATGGCAGGAGCTGTGGCAGCTGCTTGGGTGTCATGAAGTTAAATGATTTAAGATGAGCAATAGCATGATAAGAGTGTTGGAGTATTGCAGCAGAAAAAGTCAGCAAGCCAAACCTGGGGCCTGACACCTCCAGACTGCTTTTCAATAGATGGCCTTGTAATTTGAGACATTGGTTGGGCTTTCTTTAATTAGTTTAGTGTGCCCTAACAGACGCGCCATTCTGGTCAATGAGGTGCTTGGTATAGATGGATTATTCATCCCCTTTCTGTCAGAAGTCCATATCCATAAGCCCAACAGAGAATGGAGGAAGCTTCTCTTAAAGCCATCCCAACAAAGCCCGGCTGAGAAGGTGATCAGCCGGCCTGGGCTGTGGAAGCACGAGGTGGTCTCGCTCGGCCTGGTCGAGGGTGAACGCAGGAAGAATGGGGTTTCCACCCAACACAGGATGGAGACGTGACACAGAGGGTTCTGTGCTGACCCAGAGGGGACAGTGTTGCTGCCGGACGACGGTGACTGACCTGACGATCCAGAAAGGACAGCTATGAATCCTTGCTCAAGTGTCTGCTCAAATATTTTGCCGACTTTCTCATGAGATGGTTTGATTTGTTACCACGTAGTTTAGAGAATTCTTAATATAGTCCAGATATAATTCTTTTTAGATAGGTTGTTTGAACCCATGGCTGATTCATGTCAATGTCTGGCAAAAACCACTACAATATTATAAAGTACTTAGCCTCCAATTAAAATAAATAAATTAATTTAAAAAAAAAAGAAAATATTTTCTCTAGGCACAGCTGAATTGCACTGTGTCCAGCTGGGCTCTGTAGTCAGGTTCCAGCTTTGATTTCCTCACCCACCCTTCTGGGAACCAGGACTGCAGCCAACCCTGGGTCACTTTGGTGCCCCACCAGCTACAGAATCCATCAAACAGTGGAGGCTTCCCAGAGACGCTCCTGCAGGAATCCCCACCTACATCTTTTATGAGCACATTTATCACGGCTTTTGAAAGCATCCAATGTTAGGGCTGTCTGTGAACCAGACTGCAGCTCCAGAGTTCATGGCGTGGTTAATTGTGGCTAACAGGAAAATGGGGGACATATGCCAATATTTATGCAAATAGCAAGGCTGCCCAGGGCGTGTGCCCTGGGGACATCCGCTCAGTGTGGCCGTCTTCCAGAGACTCAGGCCCTGCTTTCACAGGGCAATTTAGATTACTTTGCAGATTGGATGGAAATAAATTTTGAATATTAATGCTAATGGTGTCAAAGGTTCATAATCAGACTCCGCGGGCCTAATTTTAGACCCAGCAGTGTGTCTGTGGGAGAGCAGGCTGAGAGTCTCCACGGCCATTGCGATGGTGGGAGAGCGGCTGAAACTCAGCTGCTCACCATTCCAGCATCAGGAGAACTTAGTATGAGCACTGAGAAGTGAGTATCTCGGAAGCTTAAGTGCAGGCTAAGAAATCCCCCAAACATCCAGACTTTATAAAACCCGCACAGCTACTGGCCCAGGTCTGGTCCCCTAGAAGCAGTGCTGGAGATGAGGGTGTGTGTTCCACTGACGAGTTATGGGCATGGCCCTGGGGATGGGGGTGAGGGGAGAGGGTGGGGCTGGGGAAGCCAAGCGAGGGTGGGTCTGGGCTGCAGACTGGCTTCATTCTGAACTGTGGAATCTCTCAGAAGAGCACGGAAACTCATTGCCATCTTCCCATTCAGGGCCCTGGCGTCCTCTTTCAAATCAGGAAAGAGATGGAAAGAAACTGTCTTGCTACTCCTGCCATCATCCAGCTCTTCATCCTCCTGATGGTGATTTCATGCAGAGGTCCTGGGTGACACGTACCGCCCTGTGAAGGGGCCTCCGCCTCTGCCCTTGAGGAAGCTTGGAGGACACGCGGGCTCTGGACCGACAGCAGTGGAACAGGGAGCAGGGGGTGTGGGGGAACTTGGGGTCTAAGCCACGGTAGCAGCACCGCACATGCCCTGAGGGGGCCCAGCCTCGGGGTTTAGACCAGAGTCTGGAGACCGCCGAGGCTCCCTCCTGGTGGCCCTGCTGCTCCCGTTCCAGGAAAGCCTCACTTGTGGACCAGGCCGCATTTCCAGACCCCTGGAGCCCGGGTGGGTCTCTCAAAACTTCCCAGAGTGGCGCCCCAGGAAGCCATCATGGGTCAGCCTGGGCGGGTGGGTGACTCGGACTGTATTTGCCTCAGCTAATCTAACCCACGGGGAGCTACTGAGGAGTTCTGATTAGGGGAGTAATCTGAGCGGTGCTTTAGTGAGGCCAACTGAGCAGGAGAGATGGAGGTGCCTGGAGGCCGGACCATAGTCCAGGCTGTCGGCTTTGATGGTCGTCCTGGTAACGGCGAGGACCGCTGGGCAGTGGGGGGGTCGGGTGCGGAGTAGTGCATGGGTGGTAGAGGGTGGGGAGGGGGATGAGTCTTGCCTTGATGGGGCAGGAGGCATCCACAGGGTCCTGGACTCACAGCCCGCCCTGGAGCGCAGGACCAGAGGTTCAGAAGCAAAGATGTTGGCTGGGGGCAGGCACACAAGTCCAGGCTCCCGCAGCACCGCCTCTCGCCCTTCGTGATGGATTTGGGCGGGAGGGGAGGTGGGCTGGGTCCCACTGTGACGGACTTGGCCCCGGGGATTCTCAGGAGGGTCCAGGCCCCTGCCCAGCCCCTGTGCCCGCTCTGCTGTGAGTCTCAGAGCTGACTGAGTGGAGGAATGGCCTCTCCTCCCTGAGAAAGGGCTCCTGGTGTTTCAAACGACCATCACTCTGCGTTTCTGCTTTCTGGGAGCCGGGGCAGCAGCACTCACCGCACGCGTCCTGTCCCCAGTCCTCTGTGCCGCCGCAGGAACCACGGGGAGCAAGGCCAGGCAGCCGCGGGGCCCTGAGGTCTGCAGGGGGGCTGTCGTAGGCTGGTCTCGGTGTCCAGGGTCATCTGTCGGGCATGCTTGCCTTAGTCCCGGCAGGTGGTCAGGAGCCCTGCTGGACACCCGCTTGCCTTCCCCGGGACCTGGGCCCCCGGGGTCACACTCCAGTAGGAAGAGGCTGATGCTCCAGGCACTCGAGGGTCCTCCTGTTATTGGATGACCAGGCAGCTGCACCCAGGGTTGAGTGCTCGTCCTGCGTGTCCCCAGGGGTTTGTGAGCGCGGGTCAGGGACAGGCCAGGGTGACCAGCACGTGTGCCTGCCTGGTCATCCCCAGGGAGCTGCCCCAGGTTCCCCGGGACAGTGAGGCACAGCGGGGAGCTCAGGCCTCCCCATCTCTGTCTCCCCACACCCCCCATCTCTCCCCCCACCCCCTCCCTCTCTCTGCTCCTCTCTTGCCATCACCATGGCAACACGACAGCTGTGTTCATCCCTCCCCATCGCTCTGCCAGAGCACTTGGGTGGGTGCAGCTCAACTTTTGATCACTGGTCTCAAATACTGCACTAATTACAGCCACAGGAAGAGGCCGCAGGTCAGGAGAAGGGAAGCCCACGTGTGCGCAGCCCACCGTGAGCCAGGCCTGCTGCTGGCGCCCTGACCCACGATGCCCGTGGATCCACACCAGGAACCAGGTTCCAGAAAGGCTTCTTGTGCAGACCCCCAACACCCTGGATGCTGCATTTGCCCCTCCCCCAGGTGAGTGAGGACCTCCACAGAGCCAAGGGGGAACTGGTCTGAATCCAGATCAGGCCGGGGCACTGGAGTGCGGAAGGCAGGCGGATTGTCCCGCTGCCTGGTGAGGGCTGAGGCTCCTCCCAGCCCAGAGCATGCGCTTGGCCTACGTGGACCTCCATGCCAGGGGAGGGACCCCCCTCATCATTCCTTTAGCTTCTCCTTAGAGGGATGATGGAGGAGGAGGGGGGGAGGTAGAGGAGGGGGAGAAGGAGGAGGGGGAGGAGAGGGAGGAGGTCGGGGGGAGGAGGGGGAGGAGAGGAAGGAGGTGGTGGGGAGGAGAGGGAGGTGAGGTGGGGGGAAGGGGAATGGGCGGAGGGGGCAGAGGAGGAGAAGAGAGCAAGGGGGAAGTTCTTGTTTGAATTTTCCACCTTTAAGCATCTTGGTCTTGTGTCCTGGGGGTACAGCTTGTAAATGAGAACTTTCTCCACTAGAAAAATACTACAAAACAACTATTAAATTAAGGAGCAGGTGCCACTCAGCCCTCAATGTGTGACTAGAAAAATAGAGCAGCTTTCTGTGTTGCGAAACGGGCACATCTTTGGAGCCTGCTCTGGGCTCTGAGTGTGCAGGTTCGCTCTGGAGGGAAACAGTGATGGAAAAGGTGGGGCTCCTGGCGCCTCACCCTCCTTCATGGCATCTAAATCCTGGCACTGGGATGGGATTTATTCACGAAATACACATTAAACAAAACAGTGACCTGAGAACACCGTGCAGAGGAACATGGGTTTGCTGCGACATTTTCTGCCTATTCACTTTTTTCATACAAAGCACCCCGGAACAAAGATTAGTTCCATGGTGACTAGAACCCAAATAAACCTGTGGTTTTTTCCCTCCTTCCGTTAAGGCCCATCTCAGCCTGGTTACACATATGGGAGAAATACGTTTGACTCTAGAAGCCTCCAAGCATACATCAATATTCGGGGAAGGCTTTTTCCAGGGGGCCGTGCAGAGAAACTGCATCCTGTAACACACAGCACAGCTTCTGCCCGATTCCCCCATCACTCTCCCCGTGGCGCCCCCAAAGCCCTTTCACATGACACCTGCCTCTAAGTCATCCCTCCCCTCCCTCATTTCACCCCTGGCTACCCCCTTCCCGGCCACCCTCTCGGATACTTAAGACAAGAGTTTGGCCCCCGTCACAGCCGAGTAGATCTTCTGGGTCCGAGAATCTCACTGGGGGAGAGACAGAGTTTAGGAGCTCAGAGACCACTCGGGCGGCCGTCGCAGCTGGAGAGAGCAGCGTTGGCAAGGTGGGCTTCCAGGGTGTCCCTGTGGATGGAGACTGTATGCCCGGTCCCCTGAGGCTTCATCACCCCAGTCAGGGGCAGAGGGCCACACCGAGGGTGCTGTCACTGAGTCCTGGATGCTAGGACTGAGCGTTCCCAGGTCTGCTGGCCTTTCCATATGGAGCGCCCAAGTTTTCGGATGAGCTGGGGGCCAAGGGCAGCCCTGGGGAGTGGTACCCGGGGAGATTGGCTGCTGGCCAGCGGTGCGGTGAGGGGAGGGGAGGATGCAGGATCGTGGAGGGAAGCAGGTGTGGGAACAAGGGTGGGCGGGAAGTGGCCGTGTGGGGGTCCACTGTGGTCGGGGGGGGTGGCGATGCTGGGGCGCCGTCTGAAAGGGGCAGGGCAGGTCCCTCTGCGGGCGACCGGCCCCACGTCCTTGGCATGCGGCCTGTGGATGGTGGTGCTGGCCTTGCCCTTGAAAGGAGCAGAGAGAGGAGGAGAGTCTGTATCAGTTCAACAACCAGGATGTTTCATCAATGCCCCGCAGCAGACAGGCGTGAGGTCTACACCTTATGGTGTGTCCGGCACCTCACCCGGAGGCTTAGCCCTGTGAACTCCAACGGGGAAGCCCTGCTGGGCGTGGGGCCGCGAGGGCTTGGGGAGGACAGGGATGGCTGAGTGCCTGTCCTGAGGCAGGGGGTCTGCACACTGATGCATCTTTGTCTCAGCAGAGTCTCCTTCATCCCACAGTCGGTCCTGAGATCCCACTACAGGACGAATACTCCCGTAGGTGCTGGGACGAGGTCATGGAGAAAGCTGATCACATCCTTGACACAGTTACATGGTTCCACTTCAGTGGCAGGAAGAGACCATTGGGAGGGCTCCCCAGTAACAGTGCTATGGGTTTCACAGACCTGGAACCACTCATCTGACGGGTAATAAGTAGCTCAGCTGGGGTGGGGGACGGGGTGGGCGCAGGCACAGGATGGAGCTCCTGGCAGTGAGACCAGTGAGAACGGGCGACTTGCCCAGAGACTCCATGACCACGTGGTGAGGAGGCCGGCCAGTGCTGGGAAGGGCCTGCCTCCTGCCTCCTCTGTGTCTGTCTTCCTCTCTGGGGGGTGCCATCCCGGGAAGGTGCCCCCACGGCATCTGAGACCCAGAGGAGACCCAAGGGCAGTACGTTCCTAAAAGGGGCTTGGAGGGGAGGGGACAGACGGGAGAGCATCTGCCCTGAGCAGCAGGATGTAGCGCCCAGTGGAGGGCCACCCACTCGTCAGGAACGGAGCCCACAGCTCGCCCAGCGCAGCAATCACGCCGCACCGACGGGCGAGGTGGTGAAGGGCGGGTGTGGGTGCGCGGCTCCTGAAACATGCATGCGCAGTCTCTTCATTCATGTCCAACTCTTTGCAACGCCGTGGACTGTAGCCCGCCAGGCTGCTCTGCCCATGGGATTTCCCAGGCGAGAATGCTGGCGTGGGTTGCTATTTCCTTCTCTGGGGGGTCTTTCTGACCCAGGGATTAAACCTGCATTTCTTACGTCTTCTACATTGGCAGATGGGCTCTTTATCACCAGCGCCACTTTAAAAACAAAGTCTATTAATATAAAAAACCTTGAACAAATGAAAAACTGACCGAATGTATTTAAGAACATTTAGAGTCTGTTTCTGATCCGAGAAGAAAAGAAGGAAGGAAGGAAGGAAAGAAAGTTCATACTCAGTAAGAGCACAGGAAGGGACTTGTATTCTAGAGGGATGGTACCCTCGCAGTACAGATAGAGGTTGATAGCACAGATGTAAATATAATATATAGACACACATATATTATGTACATCTAAAATTTATTTTGATATGGGTTATAAAAGGGACCATAAGTAGAGAAAGGCTATGAATTTCAATGAATAAACCAAACAAAAAATAAATGGAGTAAGGAAAAATGTACTATAAAACCTAAGTTATATGATTTTGGTAGATAAACAGCATTTTTTCCTGGGTGCTAAAATAGAACTCCGGGAGTTGGTGATGGACAGGGAGGCCTGGCGTGCTGCGATTCATGGGGTCGCAAAGAGTCGGACACGACTGAGCGACTGAACCGACTAACTACTAAAATACTTCATAGACTTTGACCGTGTAGTCTCACTTCTAGGACAATATTTAATCCAGATTATTTAAAAGTGAAAATGAAAGTTTTCCCAAATGTCCAGCCAAAAAGAAAACAGTTCAGTAAATTATTCTACTTTGTTGGAAAGGAAAATTATGGTCGTTGAAATTATGCTTTACAGGTTTTGATAACAAGCTTATTATTATAGTAAGTGAAAAATATATTTTAAAGCAAGGTCTTTCAATGTGACCTCAAATCTATGGAAAACTAAACAAATGGAGGCCCAGGGTCAGAGGAGCCTGCAGGTTTGAGGTCATGACAGAAACGGGCTCTGGGAGCCCCACAGAACCTCCCGAGCCCCTTCCCAGCTTGCTCGTCTTGTCCCAAAGCCCGGGGAGGGACCCTGCCAGGTGGTCACATGTTCACGTGTTTTTAATAAAGGGTGTAAATCTCTGCCAGTCTTCCCCTCGTGTGTATTGCCAGGATCCAGCTATGGAAGAGCTAAGTTTAATGAGACATATTTGCTGGGTTATAGTCAGCTTCTCGGAGAAGGCAATGGCACCCCACTCCAGTACTCTTGCCTGGAAAATCCCATGGATGGGGGAACCTGGTGGGCTGCCGTCTATTGGGTCACACAGAGTCGGACACGACTGGAGTGACTTAGCAGCAGCAGCAGTCAGCTTCTGTCCGGGCGTAGCGGTGGCTTCAAGGCAGCCCATCCTGCTCACCATGCTGACCCCTCAGGTGTGGGGACGTCAAGATAAAGGGTTAGTCTTCTAGGCCTTGTGAACAAGTGCGTGGGCCCCACGCTGGAAGGATGCAGTTAGCAAAGGAGGAAAAAGGGTGGAAATCTGTCGAGCCCGAAGCTGGTCTGGGGGACGTTTCCCCAACCATCACATGGGTAAACTCTAAGAGGAGAACCAAGTCCTCTTAAAAGGAAAGTTTGCCTTCTCAGGTTAAACTCAGTGGCTGAGCACATGTAATTAAAAACATGCCATGGGAGCTTCCTTGCACTGGTGCAGTGGTTAAGAATCTGCCTTGCAATACACGGGACTTGGGTTCAATCCCTGGTCCAGGAAGATCCCACGTGCTGCTGGGCAACTAAGCCGGTGCCCTGGAGCTGTGAGCCCAAGCTCTGCAGAGCCCGCACCCGGCCACTGGAGAGTCTCTGCGGCGCAGCAGAAGTCCCAAGCGCTGCAACCAAGACACGGCCAAATAAACAAATAAAGCAATTAAGTTTTAAAAATCACATATACAAATGTGTCATAGATATATATCTTCTCTCTGGATGGATAGATGGAGGGATAGACTGAATTCTGTCTGGATACATATTCTATGTCAAGTAGTTTCAATATAAACAATTACGTGTATAGTAGATAGATGTGTATATGTATATATTGAGGAGGAAATGGCAACCCACTCCAGTATTCTTGCCTGGAAAATTCCATGGACAGAGGAGCCCAGAGGGCTACTGTCCATGGGTGGCAAAGAGTCAGACACAGCTGAGCGACTGAGCGCATATGTAGGAAAGTATGTATAATTACTCTGACTGAAATTCCATGGAATATAACTTATCCAGATTCCTACTCTACATGGCACACAATCAGCAGCGCTCCCTAAACCCCCGTTACCATCCCCATGTACTGCTCTCACAGGCTCACATAAACCCACCGGGAAACACTTGCATTCTCTGCTCAAACAACAGGAGAGGTTTACATCAGAGAAGATGCAACTTATACCGCATGAATCAATCAACAACAAGCTGGTGAACAAGCATTGACAACTCAGGGACTGCGTGAGATGAGTGGCTGCCCCGGACATTCAAATGCCCTGAATTATTGGGGTTTATACATGAGAGAAATCTAATGAGATTTTCCCAAATTTGACCACAGTCTTAAATGTACATGACATTTCCAGGAAGTTGGGAAGCTGAAAAAAATTGTCTGAACTATCAATTGAAAAGAAAAGAGAGGAAAAAAAAAAGTTTGATCTACCATGCTAAAGGAAAGTGACTCATTTGTCTATTCTATGTAGAAAATATTTTGCAAGATCATGTTAAATTAAGAATCATTGAAGAGTCCACAGATTCATTTTGATATTTGGCAAAACTAATACAATTATGTAAAGTTTAAAAATAAAAAAATTTTTTTAAAAAATCAAAAGGATTATATGAATGTCAGGCAGCTAATACATGATTTGGGTGGAGGGAGATTTGTGAGGCTTCTGGCCTTGATCATTATTTACAGATTTTGTAATTGGTGATTTATCTTGTCATTACACATATGTATTTTTTATCTAACTTACATTTGTCATTTCATTGTCTTCCTCAAAGATTTTTCTTCCCCCTCGCATCAGCAGTGCCTAGTAGGTGATGAAACAGTCAGGAAAAGACGCCTCTCTCCCTAGGGAGTTAAACGAGAGGACACGTGACCTGGATAAAGTGAGCTGTCGTTGGTCCAGACCAGGTGGACAGACATGACGGTGAGCAGGACGTGTTGGAAGAGAAAGAAGAAGGAGCTGGAACCGCTTGCCCAGATGAGGTCCAAGAGGGGAGCTGGGATCCGGACGTGTGATCAGAATGACGTGCACCAGGGCAGAGGTTAGGGCCGGGTCTCAGTGATGCCAGGCTCCATGGTGACTCTGGACGTCGGGGGGCTCGTGTGTAGAGGCGATGGTATTGGAGATAGGACCGGGGTTAGGATGGCTTGTGCACAGGGACCTATGCCGCCTTGGATGCAGGTCGGAATTATGGCCAAGAAGGACATCATTGTCCAAAAGCCAAGGTATCTGGGAGGCCAGGAGGAAGTCACATGGCAGAAAAGGAAGAGGAAAACTTTTCTCAAGGGAATAGAAGACTTGAAAGAAAAACAGTGTTTTGATGCTCTTGTTTTATGAAGAAAAATGGCACGTTGCCTGGAGGTGAAATGAACACTCTCTCCTCCTCTGAACCTACAGCAGCAGGAAGGATCCCAGGAGAAGCTTGGTGTTCAAGTCACATCCTCCCCACCCTGTTCCAGTCTCAGCCATAGCAGCAGTGGACAGAGGGCACCATGTGAACAGCTGGAATGCTGAGTGCTCAGACCACCCCCTGAGCTCCGTGAGCACTGGGGGAGCCTAGAGTCAGGGCTGCAGAGGATGGAGGCCCCCTTGGAATAGCTCATCCTGAAAGTGAAAGCCCAGCAGATTGGCTGTTTACACACACACACAGGGGCCAGCTCTTCTAGACCTGACCCTTTCTTCAGGAAAGATCAAAATCCAAATATCCTCCCCTTACTGTGGCCACGGCAATGATGCTGGAGATACTGCCCATGAACATATAACGAAGCCTGCATAGCCATTCTCATGGCTCCCTGCCTTCATCTGCTCAAAAGAAAAGACACATCACCTCTTAACGGGGAGGTAGGAAGTCACCACACTAAAGGGTAAACTCCCTTCTCTGAGACTTCACTTTGTATCTGCTCTACTGGAAAGAACTGCCTCTTTGCTCAGTGAATGGATGAAGGGTTTCCATCTGTCCGCCCCCACGGTGCAGGGGGTACGAAACCCCTGTAGCGTCACAAATGGGCTAATGAGCCCGCTCTGCCTCCAGGCTGCACCCCACAGAGTTAATGCTGTCAGAGGCGGGGCACCCTTCAGCGGCTCCGCGGGTGCAGGGGGACGATGACTGGGGACAAGGACAGTATTTTTCAATTACTCATCCCCTGTGTGTGCTTCCCTGCGCTGTCTGGGTGCCTGGTCCCCCTCTCCACACCCTTCCACTGTTTCTTCCTCTAAAGTCTCTCTTGGTCTGATTCTCCAAAGAAACATAAAAACACTACAATACAATACAGTAAAGTTCTGTGCAATGAGGCAAGCTACGAATACACTTTTTAACATTTTTCTGACAGCCACATTAAAAAAAATGAAACAGGCAAAACGGATTCCAATAGTATTTTATTTAACTCAGCATATCAAAAATACTACTGTTAAAACATGTTGTTGCTGTTCAGTTGCTAAGTCGTGTCCAGCTCTTTGTGACCCTGTGGACTGCAGCACGCAAGGCTTCCCTGTCCTCCACTATTACTCGAGCTTGCTTAAACTCATGTCCATTGACTCAGTGATGCCATCCATCCATCTCATCTTCTGTCGTCCCCTTCTCCTCCTACCCTCAATCTTTCCCAGCATCAGGATCTTTTCCAATGAGTCAGTTCTTCACATCGGTGACCCAAGTATTGGAGCTTCAGCTTCAGCATCAGTCCTTTCAATGAATATTCAGGATTGATTTCCTTCAGGATTGACAAGTTTGGTCTCTACAGTCCAAGAGATTCTCAAAAGTCTTCTCCAGCCCCACAGTTCAAAAACATCAATTCTTCAGTGCTCAGCTTTCTTTATGGTCCAACTTTCATTCCGTGCGTGACTTCTGGAGAAGCCACAGCTTTGACTATGGACGTTTGTCAGCAAAGTGATGTCTCTCCTTTTAAATATGCTGCTTTTCATTTCCTGCCTGCTGTTACGCTCCACAGTGATTTTGGAACCCAAGAAAATAAAATCTGTCACTGCTTCCAATTTTCCTCCTTCTATTTGCCATGAAGTGATGGGACCAGATGCCATGATCAAAGAACATGCAATCAATATAATAATTATTAATGAAACACTTCTTATTTTTTTTCATATGAAGTCTTTGAACTCCAGCACACGTTTCAAACCTGCAGCACGTCTCAGTCTTGCTCAGCCCTAGTTCAAGGGCTTGGCAGCCTCATAGGCCTCAGGCATACTCATCACAGCCCTCTGCTCAAGAACTTCCCCGACTTGCTGTGTCCTCTGTGGCTTGTAGAGTCGATCACCCGGGTTAAATCCTGCCACAGCTCCTCTTGGCTACCTTGGGAAAGCTGCTTCGCATCTCTGAGGACAGTTTCCTTATCTGTAAAAATACCATGACACCAGTATGCAGCCTGTGGTCCTGACGTGGCATGGCCCTCATCTCGTAGGAGGCGCTGAGTCTGGGCTCCCCAAGCCCGTTGTGGGACTGCGGGGCTGCTCCAACCACAGCCGCGGGTTTGAAAGCAGCTCTTCTGCACTTTTCTTGTTTGCCCATTCCTGTTCCCAGCTAACCTTAAAATAATTTAGTTACAGGAATGAGATCACGGGGCCACTTAACCTAACTCCTGACGGATGCGCCACTGGACACACACCATGCCTTGCTTAACCTGTTGATTCTTTTCCTAGATTGAAAGAAGTGAGGATGGAGAATTAATAAAGCTTTTGTCAGCAATGACCTTTAAGTGCTTATTAATAAAATAGTAAGTACTAATTTTCTATTTTTCAAGAATGAGTTGCCATCCTCCATGGGGGCTATACTGATATCATTGACCACATAAAAAGCTGAAGACAGGAATCTCTGAAAAGCATCAGCTACTACCTCAAAATTTATTTTCAGAATACTGCCCCCAAATAAGGATTTAACACTTTCAGCTGCACATTGTATTTTTATATGACTCTGTGTGGTACGACTTTTTATCTAAATCAAATAGCTGTTCTTCTCAGTTAATTTCACTTATTTTATATTACACAAGGACTTCCCTTGTGGGTCAGTTGGTAAAGAATCTGCTTGCAATGCAGGAGACCTGGGTTCGATTCCTGGGTAGGGAAGATCCCCTGGAGAAGGAAATGGCAACCCACTCCAGTGTTCTTGCCTGGAGAATCCCATGGACAGAGGAGCCTGGAGGGCTGCACAGTCCAGGAGGTGGAAAAGAGTCGGACACGACTGAGTGACTAACACACACACGGTATACACGATTCTGGGCATATACCGAAAACAAAGAGAAGCGTACACCAAAGGTAAGGAGAAGGCTCTGTGGATTGACTCTGTAAACAAGCGAAAAATGAGCAGAGAATCAAGTAAAGAAAGACTGGCTGTCCACCCAGCAGTCCCCTTAGCAATCCTGTAGGCAGACCATGTGGGCAAGACAACCTCTGAAGACAGACCGTGAGAGGCCAGCAAGTCTGTGTGGAAATGATGCGGAATCCTCCTTCCTGAGGATTTTCTGAGGTTCTTTCTCCTCCTTTGCTTTAAAAGCCGTCTTCATGGCCAAGCAGAATCTTGGGAGCTGGTTTGGGACACGAGCCTGCCTTCTCCCCAGGCTTGCCGGCTCCCTGAATGAAGCTACCTTTCCCTTCCACCAACCTTGCCTCTTGAGTATTGGCTTTCTGAGCAGGGTCGACAAAAAACAGTCACAACTTAAAAGCTGAATGTTGTTTTATTCAGTGGTGATTTTTAGGACGTTGAGCTTGGGAAACAGCTCTCCCCTGAAAGAGCTGTTCTGAGGAAGTGAGGGGAGGAGCCAGGTTATGTAGAAGTTTTCAGCAAAGGGCAGGTAATCTTAACATCAAAAGATGATTGTGAATTTAAGAAAAAACTGACACCCCAAGTTAAGGAATTTAGTGCGTTTCTTTGCCTGGGAACGTCTGAGGATCTGGGTTCTCTGAAGTCACTCCTTTCACAGGCATCTCCGCTCCGCGGGTCCGGCATCCTGCATCTGTCACCTCCTGAGTTCCTCAGTGCTCACAGTAGGGAGTGGCTGCAGCCTAAAGTTGCCTGACCGCAGGCGCAGGCACCCCTCTCCTCGCTCAGTTCCCTTAGGGCTCGCGGGTTCACATGGAGAGCCTGAGCCCCTGATGACTGTGCCACACTTGCTCACGATGTGGCAGGAACAGCCTCTCTCTAAGCAACTAGCAGCCCAACCTGAACCTGAGTTTGGCAGCAGTTTGTGGGTGTGTCTGGGGGTCGAGACTCCAGGACAGACCTCATCCATCCACCCCAGGCCACTGAACACCATCACACCCCCCATGACTGACCCCCTGGCACCCCTCCCCCATCTGCTCTCACGCCCCATCAAGCCGGTCCTCTCCCCTCCTGCCACACCCCTCTCCCCTGAGCTTCTTCTCAGCCTAGTGAATTCCCACAATTTCTCTTCTCATTGAGGATTTCACTGAACCCTCCTAAAACCAAGTTCCCTTGCTGAGCATCTGATTAACCTCTCTATCGAAAACTATGCCCTTTCCTGTCCTGCTCCTGTTCTCCTACAGATTGAGGAGTACAAAGGAAAGGGGATGAAACCAGGCAGGTCCCTGTGGGCTTCCCGGGCACAAAGCCCCTCCTTGTCCCTGCTTCCTGTTTGTAGAAAAGGCTATAGTCCCCCAGGCTTTCCCTGGGTAACAAAGGGCAGACTAGAGCACTTACAAAACCGGAAGTGTGAGGGTGCAGGCGCAAAGGAGAAGCAGTCACGCCGCAACAGCAAGGACAGCAGCTCAGCAATAGCAGCCCCAGTGCTTCCTGGAGGGGTTCCCGCGACAACCCGACACGTGTCTTTTGAGCAGTGGCTGCCCGCCCTCCTTGCTTGACACCTGCCGTAAAGGCTAACTTCCCGTCCCACAACCCCACGTCAGGTTTGTGAAGGATTGCCAAGTTCTATTAACATATGTTTCAGAGTCTGGCGGATTCCATGTTACAAATTAAGAATGACTGAATGAGTGATGTGCATAGGACTTGGAATACTCGTGCTTGCATTTATCATTTAGGAAGAATGTTCTTGACTCAGCCTCTCAGTCGTCACGAAACACAGGAATCCAAGCAGCTGCGACGCTGGAGACAGAGCAGTCGCTGGTGCAACACAGCTGTGCAGCTCTGGTGTGTGCAGGTTAGTGCAGACCCCGCAGGGCACAGCCCCTGGCAAGACTGCCTTCACCCCCGACGCCAGCTGCTAGCCCACCAGGTCTCCTGCGCTGCCAGCCAACTGGCTACACACCTGAGGTTTCATGATCCTCTCAGTTTCAATAATTCACTAGAATGACTCAGAAAACTCCAGAAAGCTGTACACTTATGATTCAGTTTTATTATAGAGGAAACAAATCAGAACCAGCCACGTGAAGAGACTGCAGGAGAGGGACACGATTTTCCTCTACCCTTCCAGGTCCTGGCTGGTCTAGTGATTAAATTGGCATGAGACAGGTTAACATGAGAAAAATCAAGCAAAAGTTTAACAGCATTTAACATGGGAAAGACCCAGAAAGACCAGGTAAGGCCTCAAAATGGACAAAGCCCTCACATTAAACACCATCTTCAGACTAAACAAAAGGGGACTCTGAGGGCAGTGTTTGGGACTTCAAAGAGGGGACGAAGGCAATTGATGTGGAGACAAAAAAAAAAAAGAAAGGTTTCTGTGTCCCATTGTCTCTCCAAGGCCCAGTAAATATTTGTTTATCAGACTTTTGCTTTTCTAGGAGTTATCTAGTTAGCATAAGCTCAGATGTGGTCTCTGTACCCACCATGAATAACAAAGACATCTACTCCCTATCAGTCAGGAAACCCAAGGGTTTAGAAGCTCCCTCCCAGCACCTGGGGACAAAGGCTAGATGCATTATTTATTATGCATGTCAGTTATTCAAAATGCATTGGAAATGGAGTTCTTGTTCACTGCCATTTCTAGTAAATCAAGAATTATTACCATCTCAGTTCTCTCTAAAATTATGAAATAAACGTTTTACAAGGGCGCACACATTTCGCATGCATTCAGAGAGCGTTCCCCAAGTGTCCGGGAGGACAGAGCTCCCATAAGGTGAGAGAGGGCGAGAATGTCCCATAAGGTGAGAGAGGGCGAGAATGTTGCATCAGTTCAGTAGATGGAGATAAGGAGGGCGGGGATTCACTCATGCAGTTGTTGAAAACACAAAACAATCATTACGGTATAAAAATTTTGGCAATGGAAAGAGAATTTTGAGCCTAAGGATAATTTTTCAAGTTGTCTACATTGATACCCAGTGACTAAGCGTCGCTTCACAGGTAACAAAGTGGCATTTCCCATAAATTAGTAAGATGACGAGCCCTGCGGTCCCTGCTACTATTTTGTTTCACTGTGACCATATCACAAGAAAGGCAAAGCAAGAAGACTTTGTGCCGGAAACCTGCAGTTTTCCCCCAGAATTACTGCAGTTTAGAGTCTTGATTTTCTGTTAAAGTGGAAAGTTGCATTAAAAAAAAAAAAAAAAACCCTCCATTACTTAGAGGCTTCCTGGCAAGGGAGGAAATTTCAGACTTATGACCTTGATGATTTAATTAACCTGTGAAATGTCTAAGTGCCTCCAGGACCTCCTTTATTTTTATCCTAAGGCCTCTATCAAACCACTTTTGGCATGAAACTCTAGTTTCTGTGGCACAACACTTCCCGATTTATAACTTTGGCTTTTGAGAGAAAATAAGTAAAGCACTTTCCTGAAGTTCTTCTGGACTTGAGTTCCACTTTAAAGGAAGCTTTCTCGCTGCGTGAATATCCTTCAGAAGAAGAAACCAGTTCTGCACCTAAGGTGTGCTGGGGTGCATACACCTTATGTGGAATTTTTATAAACTGCAATGTCAAGTAATCTCATCAAATAATCTCAAATGTGGCTTCATTTCTAAGCATGGGATGTATCTGGGCAGAGTGGTTGCAGGAAGGGGGACCCCTTCCAGGGCCCGAGAGTGTGCGCCTGTCCAACACTCAGAAAGGAATTATGCAAGGAGACACGCGGGCTGACAAAGCATGAGACTTTATAGGGAAGGGCGCCCGGGCGGAGAGCAGGAGGCCAGGGGAGTCCAGGAGGTTTGCTCTCCACGTGTCACGCTGTCCTGAGTTTTGTGTTGATGGGGTTAGTTTCTGGGTTGTCTCTGGTCAGTCCTCTTGCTTCGCCCGTAGTTGGTCTGGATTCCAGCGTGAAGAACTCTGGGAGATTGGCAGGACATGTGAAGGGCTGGTGTCTCCTCCCCTCCTGGCCCGTCCTGAATTCTCCCAGTTGTTGGTGGCAGCACCGTGTTCCTTATCTGGACCTCCTGTCGTGTGACAGCTTGGCAAGTGGTCATCACTGGGCATGGCCCGGGCAGGGGGTTTCGGTCAGCAGTTCCCTAACAGAATCAGGTAAAATACCAGTGATCACCACCGTGTTACGGCCTCTCTTCATCTTTACCTCCAGCCACGAGAATTCAAACAAAAACAAAACTGTTTTGCTATTATTGATGGTTTTCTTCAACATTTCTTTTGAAATAACTGAGATCAGGAAAGACAGACAGGCACAGCAAAGAGGAGGTGAGCGTGGGATTTACTTTTGTCTCTGAGCGGAGCGGAGGTGGAAGGGCACGGAGCTTCTCACCTGCATCGAGCGGGAGCCAAAGGGCTCAGAGCTGCTCGTTGTGTGTGTCAGTAGCTGAGTCGTGTCTGATTCTTTGCTGCTCCATGAACTGTAATCCACCAGGCTCCACGGAGTTCTCGGGCAAGAATACAGGAGTGGGTTGCCATTCCCTTCTCCAGGGGATCTTCCTGACCCACGGATTGAACCTGGGTCTCCTGAACTGCAGGCAGCTTCTTTACTGTCTGAGCCTCCAGGGAAGCCGGCTGACACGTTGAGCGGTGGTTTGTTTCCGCACATCTCAGAAGGACGTCCAAGAAGATGGGCCATTTCAGAGGAGCACTGCTCTCTTGTGAAAATCTTGTAATTTAAGCAAAGCTCAAATCGGGCCCAAAACAAAAAACTTGCCTTGAAACTTGCCTTGAAACACCCTGCAAGGCTGCTCATCTTCTGACAAGTGGAAGAAGCCACAGAGGAGCGGGGAGCCGTGCAAAACCCGGTCCTGGGAGAAGCCCGGCTTGTGGCTTCGAGCGGGCAGGGGAAGAGAAGCAGCTTCTCTGAGTGGTGCCGCCCTTTGCCCAGCGGCTGGGGTTTCATGTGACGCCCCCAGGCAGGTGTGCCATCCTGACATGCCCAGGTGACTCCACTGGCTTTCCACTGTGCCCACTTGCTACCAAACACAAGTTCACGTGCCAAGAAGCACGGTGAGGCCAAACTGAAATGGCAGAGTCTGGAGCAAAGTTTTACTGCAGGGCCAGGCAAGGGCCGTGGGCGACTCATGCTTCAGAAACCCTCATTCCCTGATGGCTCGGGAGTGGCGGAAGCGTTCACAGACAAAATCTGGGGTGAGGGCTGGAAGCCTGTGTAACTTTCCTGATCCTTCAGTGGTAAAGCCACAGGGCCATTGTACGGGGATCTTGTCCTCAGCCTGGACTTACCTTCCAGGTGGGAGGCCTCAGTTCCTGCAGAAGAACTCAAAGATACCCTTACATACATCCCTTGACGAAGAACCAGGACCCTGCGTTAATCACTGCACGACTGTTTCCTGACTATTCCTCCTTGTCTCTGTACCCCCTCCCTTCCCTGATTAGCAGCTGTTTGAAGCTGCCCTTTGGAACTCAGGGAAGGCCTGGGAGGCTGCATGAAGCCTGTTTCCTACAAACAAGAAATGAGGGACGCGGAAAGGATTTGTACCCGGAGGGCGCTGCCGGCTTCACTCTCTGCTGTCACAGGATCCGTGTGCAGGCTGTCCTTGTCTTCCAGCCCCTGATTCTTTTTAAAACTTCAAAGGGTGAACCATATCTTTGAAATCGTGGGAAGTTTTCCTTCCTGGAGTAAGTCTGACTGTAATACAAGTCTTAGTATTCAGTACACAGGGAGGACGCCTCCCGCGTCTGGCAACCCATCTGGCTGGGCTGCTTTCGTGTCAGAAGAAGCTCCACACGCCCTCCTGCCTCCTCGCCTTCCCAATCAGGCTGCTCTCAAACACCATCAATAATCTGGAAAGTGTCTCGTCTACGACCACGGGATTTATCAAATTCATAAGAGACAGGCTTGAATTACTGCCTTTCAAGAGATTTTTGTCAAGAAGTGGAAGTAGGATGTAAGATTTCTCTGCACAGAAATCCTTGTGCCGTTCAGAGTCTGCTCTCAAGCGCTCACTTGAACTTCGCACACACACTTGGCCTTGCAGGAGACGGAGAAGGGCTGGTCTGGGGACAGTTGGCAGGGGAGGTGTAATGCACTGCTCGGCCCGCTCAGCGAGTTCTGCTGACATACGGGCAGGTAAGCAATGTGATTAAAAGCTGTCAGCATGTTGAGTGCGGCTGTGAAGACTTCTGTGGAACAGAGGCTTATCCTGCTTCAGGAACATCAGGGCTGCCCCTCTCGGATCTCTGCAGACAAAAGTCCGGAAGAAAAGAGTGAAAGTGTCTTCCCATTTCTCCTTGAAAAGGAATCTGGGGCTTCTCCCGGCAAGATGGAGAGGATGAACGTTTCCGTGTGCACCTCACTGAGTCTGCTGCGACCCGGATGCGTGCATGCTGCTGATGCAGGTAGATTGCGCCCATGCAGGGTGCGTGGATGGTGAGCCTGCGCCTCGGGGCCTGCAGAACAGCCAGTGCTGCAGGCGTCCAGGTCACCTCTGCCTCGTGCATCCAGGCTTGGGACGGAAGAAGCTGGCGGGGGAGCCTAGATGTCCCCCCTCATGGCTGCAATGAGCCCCTGGCACCCACCAGGGTGGTCTCAGAGCCAAGCAGGAAGGCAGCTCTTCCTCTCACGGGGCTGTACCAGGAACTGCCCTCTCCCCTCTCTGGCGTGTTGTCAGTGGAGACGCGGTGCTTTGAGTTTAGAGCAAGTTCACGCCCCAAGGCCCAGGAGTCTTGATTAAAAGTGTCACTCAGCCCCCGCTGCTCCGTGCCCCCGTCGCCTTGCCTAGTGAGGTTGCTCAACTCCCCGAGACATTGATTGACATCAGTCCTGCTTTGAAAATGACCAGCTGTGAAATATCAAAGCTAGAGAGCTTCCATCTGGGTGACAGTGTTCCAGCCAGGGCCTCTCCTGCGAGGGAGGCATCTCTCCAAGTTTTGCACAGGGGCCTCCAGACCCAAAGACCACCACCCACCCCACCCCACCGCCCTCCATCTGGCAGAGCTCTGATAGCTCCCTGTGCTGCCTGTGGGCGTGAACAGGCAGCTTCGGTTCCGGTCTTGGGACGAAGTTCCAGGAGGCCTCGTTTGTTTTCTGGGCTCCCAGGACCAGCGTCGGCAGTCCTGGCAGGGGCATTTCAGGTTACAAAACACTATCCCACGTGCCCCCTGAATTCGTCTTGCTGGGACTCCATCCACTCTGCACTGGCAGAGACCCGTGTTCTTGCCCCCTGGCCCCACGGCTGGCCACCCCTCCCCTGATCCGTCCCATCCTTTGGGGGTCGCCGCAGGCAGCCTCCCTCTTCCCAGGGGCTGGGGTGGGTGTCCTCAGGGAAGCAGGGCCTCTCCTCCTCCTCTGAAGGCGCCCCGCCCCTGGGGAGAGCCCAAGGCAAATCCAGCAGAGGGCCAGAGTGTGGGTACCCGGGGGGTGGGGCACGGATCGGGGCCCCCCTTCCCTCCTGACCTGTCCTCAGAAGATTCCAGGAGCCCCCTCTGCCCCCGGCAGACAATGCTTCATTCCTAAGGAGAAGAATAAAGAAACCAAAATTGTGTTTCGATCATAAACATAAAATAAAATGAATAACAATAAACCACGAAAGGAAAAAAAGCAGACTGGAAAATTAAGATCTATAAATGCGCAATGATGTACGATGAGAAGCTCTTTAGTCAATAGAGAGCAGAACAGACTGCTGGGACTTTGAAGGAGGCTGAGCCCAGAGGAGAGGCTTTCCGTGGTAACTCTGCGGTTTGGAAACTCAAGCTGCCTAGCTCAGCTGTTAGTGGCAGATTCAGCTCTTTATGGAAAGGACTCTGGTTTTGTCATTACTGTCATTTTTAGCAAGTGATGCACACATGTAAGAAAGTATAAAGAAAAGGCATATTTTAAAGAAATATATTTTAAAGACCTGTAATGCCGTAACCCAAGGGTAAGCACTGTTAAATTCATCTGCATGTTCTGCTGGGCTTATGCACATAGATTTACATAATTGAAATTATACTGCATGTGCAATTTTATATCCTGATTTTTTTCGACTTCATATTGTGCAGTAAAATTTTTTACATGTCGTTGACAATTTTCAAGAAGCATTTTCATGATAGTACATTTATCTGTTGTGTGATCTCAGTTCAGTTCAGTCGCTCAGTTGTGTCTGACTCTTTGCTACCCCATGGACTGCAGCACGCCAGGTTTCTCTGACCATCACCAACACCCAGAGCTTACTCAAACTCATGTCCATTGAGTTGATGATGCCATCCAACCATCTCATCCTCTGTTGACCCCTTCTCCTCCAGCCTTCAGTCTTTCCCAGCATCAGGGTCTTTTCCAATGAGTCAGTTCTTGACATCAGGTGGCCAAAGTATTGGAGTTTAAGCTTCAATATCAGTCCTTCCAATGAATATTCAGGACTGATTTCCTTTAGGATGGACTGGTTGGATCTCCTTGCAGTCCAAGGGACTCTCAAGAGTCTTCTCCAATACCACAGTTCAAAAGCATCAATTCTTTGGTGATCAGCTTTCTTTATAGTCCAACTCTCACATCCATACATGACCACTGGAAAAACCATAGCCTTGACTAGGTGGACCTTTGTTGGTAAAGTAATGTCTCTGCTTTTGAATATGTTGTCTAGGTTGGTCATAACTTTTCTTCCAAGGAGTAAGCGTCTTTTAATTTCATGGCTGCAGTCACTATCTGCAGTGATTTTGAAGCCCAAAAAAATAAAGTCTGACACTGTTCCCATTGTTTCCCCATATATTTGCCATGAATTGATGGAACCAGATGGCATTATCTTAGTTTTTTGAATGTTGAACTTTAAGCCAGCTTTTTCACTCTCCTCTTTTTCTTTCATCAAGAGGCTTTTTAGTTCCTCTTCGCTTTCTACCATGAGGGTGGTATCATCTGCATATCTGAGGTTATTGATATTTCTCCCAGCAATCTTGATTCCAGCTTGTGCTTCCTCCAGCCCAGCGTTTCTCATGATGTACTCTGCACATAAGTTAAATAAGTAGGGTGACAATATACAGCTTTGACTTACTCCTTTCCTGATTTGGAACCAGTCTGTTGTTCCATGTCCAGTTCTAACTGTTGCTTCCTGACCTGCACACAGATTTCTCAGGAGGCAGGTCAGGTGGTTGGGTATTCCCATCCCTAGTGCGATATAATTATTCCCTATGGCTGGACATAAGATTTTTGCATTTTTTCACTATTATAGATAATATTAATTTGAGCACCTTTATGAAAAAGCCTTTGGTGGTCAATTTGGTGACTATTTCTTGGAAACAAATGCTAAGGAAAGGAATTACCGAGTCAAATTATGTGAGTCAAAAAAGAATATGCCAGTTAGTTCTTACGTGACAGAAGCAAGCTGACGGTATTCTTCCCTGATAGGCAATAACTATTGTCACTATTTTTAAACTTTTCTAATTTAGTGAGTAACAAATATCTCACCACTGTGATAAATTGTCTGTCCCTAATCACCAGCGAATTTGAATAATTTTTAAGTCGCCTTATCAATAATCTCCTTGTAAATAATCTGCTCATTTCCTTCAACCACTTTTCAATTAAGGAAAACAAAAGAAAGACCATTAATTTCTCCAGAGTTTTTGTCACTTAGGAAGTTAACTCTTTGTTTGGCATATTTGTAGCCATCCTCTTCCCTAACTCCTGCCCCTCAGTTATAAACCCACTCTATGCTTTTCAAATAATGTTTTGAATATTTGTTTAGCCATATCCAGAAGAAAATCATCTTCTTATGATTTCTCTTAACGTTTACAAGCTTCAAAGAAAAAAAGAAACATCAAACAAGAAATTCCACTCCTTCAGATATCAGGTAATAGTTTCCTCCATTTGCCCCCCTTCTCTGCACTGCATTCTTGAATTTATTTTTGGTGTAATCCTGAACGGTAAGCACCCAGAGCCCCCTCCCTCGCCCTTTATTTTTCAGAATAAGAACTGCCTTGGTAGATCGCATGGACCAGCTGTCTCTCCCTGCCTGATCAGCAGTGGCTCCCTGATTAAACAGGAACTCAAAGCCAGTCGGGTCCATCTGTGAAAAGCCCTTCCTGTTTCTCTGATCTCTGCCTTCTTCCAAACACATCCTGCTATTCCAGTTTCTACAGGATTACAGCATCTGAATGCTCCAAAATGGCCCCAGCTGTTCTCACCTGCTCATTACTCAAATGCATTTCTCTGAATAACAGAGTGTAAGCCACTGTGAGGTGGGCCGGCAGCTGAGAAACCAGCGTGCTGCCCCTCCCCTTCACAGGATTTGCATTTTTACAATCCCCTGCAATCCCATGGGGTGGAATACCGGAGCAAAGAGGCCTGGGGCCACCTAGCCCAGGTCCTAAAGTATTCCCCACTCCAGGGAGGATTCTGGCACCCCGCCTGCCCCCTGCCCTGGCCCCCCAGGGTCCCCATCCTTAGGGATTCTCATGTGACTCTCAAGGACTTCCCCCCAAAAGACCTGAGTCCTCCAGGGCCACAGGGAGCAAGTCACAGGGAGCAAGCCTGCATGAGGAGAGTCCTGAGTCTGTGGGCCAAGTGTGAACACAGCCTCCGGGCAGGGCCTCTCAGGAGGCAGGCGCTCTCAGACCACTTTTTCTCCTTGAATATATCTCCTAAGGATGGTGTGTCCTAAAGTGACGCCTTCTAAGGACCAGACCATAGCTTTAGCATCTTTCTTTATTCAGACCGTGCATTGTATATGTCCCCATAAGGAAGCTGGGCTGGGGAAATTTCATTTCTGATACAGAAGGTGGCAGGAATTGACTGTAAGCAGGTGAAGACATTTGAGGAAATAATAACCTCTAAGGATCCTGGAAGTGTGCATTTTCATCAGGGAACCCTGCGGGTACTCCCTTAAAAAGTCAGAGTGAAAAGCACACTTCATCTGTGTGCGACTTCCAGTAATAACATGATAAAGTCTGTGACTATTGGAAAGACAGACAAAGCTGTTAAAAAAAAAAAAAGGAAAAGAGACTATATCCTGCATACATTTTAAAATCAATTCATAAAATGAAGATTCAGGATTGACCAGTGATTATTCCACGAACAATTTTTCTTGAAAGTTTTAAAAGCTGACATTCTGAGAGGAACACAGAAATCAGAGGGCTTCTTTGCCATCGTGTGTAAGCAACTGAAAACAACACAGCACTCGACTTTCAACTCCAAGGGACAAGGGCTGCGACTCCCCTCCAGCCTGCTGTCCCTGGTTCCAGACGCTGACTTTGCTGTTGTTCAATTGCTAGGTCATGTCTGACTCTCTCTGACCCTGTGGACTGCAGGACTCCAAGCTCCTGTGTCATCCACCGTCTCCTGAAGTTTGCTCATACTCACGTCCATAGAGTCAGTGATGCCGTCTCACCCTCTGTCATCCCCTTCTCCTCCTGTCTTCCGTCTTTCCCAGCATCAGGGTCTTTTCCAGTGAGTTGGCTCTTGGCATCAGGCGACCAAACTATTGGAGCTTCAGGTTCAGCTAGTCAGGCACAGACCACGTGCTTGATAAACATCGCTGAATGGGTAGGAAGCAGCATCCTGGCAGCCTTCAGCTTGCCGTTGACAGGACTCTCCAATCTGCGACTTGGCGTCTCCAGCAGGGGAAAGGGAGCGGAGTGCTCGCTGTTTCAGTCTGATGATGCCGGAGCCCATCCCAGCCCCACGTCGACCTCCAGCCCCAGGAACACTTGGGGTGGCAGGCCCGGCTCTCCGGGCCCCTCCCTACAGACAAGGCACAGGGGAGTGTGGGAAGAGCGCTTTGCTGGGACATGCGGTCAGTGGGAGACTGGGGTGACAGCTGGCTTCGTGGACTGGTGGCCCCTACAGGGTCTGGAGTTCTAGCTTGGAATCTGTGGCGCCTCCGAGCCACCCCTGGGACTCCAGCAAGGCGAGCCCCTGACAGGTGGCCGCTGTGGGTCCTGCCCCTTTCCCGCTCGGACCCCAAGTGCCAGGGGCTGTGCTGCAGCTGCAGGGCCAAGGTCTGCTCTGAGGAGGAGCTCCCCGCCAGGTTTTTGCTGGATGGGAACGGTGGTCAGACGTAGGGTGGTGCTTCCTGAAAGTTCTCCTAGAAGCTTGGCCCCCAGGGCAGCAGCACGGGGTGAGTGCCCTGGGGACCAGCTCTCGGGAACCTCCCACTCAAATACCAGCACTGCTTCCAGAACACTGGCTCCAGAAGGGGGTGCCAGCCACGAAATAAAAACCAGCATATTCACCAAACCGAGAAATTAGTTTAGCGTTTTTCCCATTGAACTTATATATACATGCACATTTTTAAAATTAAGGTATACTTGGTGTATGATATTATTGAAGTTTCAGATGCACAGTGGAATTTTTAAAGGTTATATTCCATTTACAGGTATTATAAAATGTTAACTATATTACCTGTGAGGTACAATTCATCCTTGTTGCTTATTTCTTTCTTCTGTATTTATTTTTTTATTGAAGCATAGTTGATTTACAATGTTATGCTAGTGTTAGGTGTACAACAAAATGAATTAGCCGTATGTGTGTGTGTGCGTGTGTCTGTGTGCGTGTGTGTGTATGTGCGCGCACGTGCACGCACACGTGTGTGTGCGCGTGAGTATGTGTGCATGTGTGTGTGTGTGTGTATCCTTTTTCAGACTCTTTTCCCACACAGGTTATTACAAAGTACCGAGTACAGTCTCTTGTGCTCTTCGGTAGGTCCTGTGGTTGATCTGTTTATTACACAGCTTTTAAAAGAACTTGGCCCTGAGCCATCAGTGCAATCAGCTGGTGCTCAAACTCGCTGGGCACAATAGGCACTCATCTAGTGCCTGATTTGCTGAGTGTTGAGGGGCTCAGCATACACGGCTGCTTCCTCTCACAAGAAGTTCTCACAGCAACTGGGCCTCTCCCACCGTAACGAGCCTGGCTGCCACGGACAAGGGCCACTCTGCACGTACGGTCTCTGGTCCTGCAATTCCCTTCTTCCTCTCTGCCGGTCAGCCCAAGTCCTGAATGCTCAGCTCCAGTATAGGCCCACGTCTCAGAGGCTGCAGAGAAGGTGAAGCAGATACAGTGATCCTCCCTGGATTTCACCCTGTGTTTCCAAGGACACACCGTTTGGAGACAGCCTTGCGTGAACCTTCGTATTTGATGTGTGACTTCTACAAACCCGAAGGCCAGTTCCTGATTAAAGCAGCAGCAGCAAAGATGCTCAGGTAGGCAGGAATCAATGCTAACATCCTTGACGTGATAAAATGTCTCTCAGTCTCAAAGCCAAGCTGGTTCCTGAAAAGAAACACCGTGAGGCTCCAGGCTCACCATCTCTGTGTCTCTTGGCAGCAGGAGCCACAGCAACCAGGCAGGAGAAAGCAAGGCAGGGACAAGGGAGCCTTCCTGTCTGTGGCTAAGTGCCTCCATAGCGAATCCAGGAGACCGAGGACAAAGCCAGCGGCACTAAAGCAAACCTACATGCACAAGCAAGGCAAATTCACTATCAGGTATAAAATTAGCATAATAACAAGCAGCTTTTGTGTGTGCAAACAATGACCACATAGAGGGGATGGTGGATTAGAGAACACCATTTAAACAGATAAAAAGACAAGATTAGGAAGAATAAACTTAACAAAACTGTGGGCTCATATGAAGAAATCTTTCAAATACCCTTCAGAAATAAAACTAGACTTGCCTCAATAGAAAGTCATGCTCTCTTTTCAGTTCTGTTCATTCAGTCATTCATTCATGTCCGACTCTTTGCAAGCCCATGGACTGCAGCACGCCAGGCCTCCCTGTCCATCACCAACTCCTGGAGCTTACTCATACTCATGTCCATTGAGTCAGTGATGCCATCCAACCAACTCATCCTCTGTTGTCCCCTTCTCTTCCCACCTTCCATCTTACCCAGCATCAGGGTCTTTTCCAATGAGTCAGTTCTTCGCAACAGGTGACCAAAGTGTTGGAGTTTCAGCTTCAGCATCAGTCCTTCCAGTGAATATTCAAGACTGATTTTCTTTAGGATGGACTGGTTGGATCTCCTTGCAGTCCAAGGGACTCTCAAGAGTTCTCCAACACCACAGTTCTAAAGCATCAATTCTTTGGCACTCAGCTTTCTTCACAGTCCAACTCTCACATCCATTCATGACCACTGGAAAAACCATAGCCTTGACTACACGGACCTTTGTTGGCAAAGTAATGTCTCTGCTCTTTAATATGCTATCTAGGTTGGTCATAGCTTTTCTTCTAAGGAGTAAGCGTCTTTTAATTTCATGGCTGCAGTCACCATCTGCAGTGATTTTGGAGCCCCCCAAAATAAAGTCTCTCCCTGTTTCCATTGTTTCACCATCTATTTTCCATGAAGTGATGGGACCGGATGCCATAATCTTAGTTTTCTGAATGTTGAACTTTAAGCCAACTTTTTCACTCTCCTCTTTTTCTTTCATCAAGAGGCTCTTTAGTTCTTCATCTCTTTCTGCCATAAGGATGGTGTCATCTGCATATCTAAGGTTATTGATATTTCTCCTGGCAATCTGGATTCCAGCTTGTACTTCATCTAGTCCCACATTTCACATGATGTACTCTGCATATAAGTTAAATAAGCAGGGTGACAATATACAGTTTTGACGTACTCCTTTCCCGATTTGGAACCAGTCTGTTGTTTTTCCATTAGAACTGTTCCAGTTCTAACTGTTGCTTTCTGACTTGCACACAGATTTCTCAGGAGGCAGATCAGGTGGTCTGGTATCCTCACCTCTTGAAGAACTTTCCACAATTTGTTGTGATGCACACAATCAAAGGCTTTGACATAGTCAGTAAAGCAGATGTTTTTCTGGAACTCTGTTTTTCCGATGAGCCAGTGGATGCTGGCAATTTGCTCTCTGATTCCTCTGCCTTTTCTAAATCCAGCTTGACCATCTGCAAGTTCACAGTTCACCAACTGTTGTCGCCTTGATTGGAGAATTCTGAGCATTACTTTGCTAGTGTGTGAGTTGATTACAATTGTGTGGTAGTTTGAACATTCTTTGGCGTTGCCTTTCTTTGGGATTGGAATGGAAATTGACCTTTTCCGGTCCTGCAGGCACTGCTGAGCTTTCCAAATTTGCTGGCATATTGAGTACAGCACTTTCACAACATCATCTTTTAGGATTTGAAATAGCTCGACTGGAATTCAATCACCTCGTCTAGCTTTGTTCGTAGCGATGCTTTCTAAGGCCCACGTGACTTCATTCCAGGATGTCTGGTTCTAGGTGAATGATCATGATTATCTGGGTCATTAAGATCTTTTCTGTATAGTTCTTCTGTGTATTCTTGCTACCTCTTCTTAGTATCTTCTGCCTCTGTTAGGTCCATACCATTTCTGTCCTTTATCGAGCCCATCTTTGCATGAAATATTCCCTTGGTATCTCTAATTTTCTTGAAGAGATCTCTAGTCTTTCCGATTCTATTGTTTTTCTCTACTTCTTGGCACTGATCACTGAGGGAGGCTTCTTATCTCTCCTTGCTATTCTTTGGAACTCTGCATCAGATGGGTAAATCTTTCCTTTTCTCTCTGGCCTTTAGCTTCTCTTCTTTTCTCAGCTATTTTTAAGGCCTCCTCTGACAGCCATTTTGCATTTCTTTTTCTTAGGGATGTTCTTGATCGCTGCCTCCTGTACAATGTCATGAACCTCTGTCCATAGTTCATCAGGCACTCTGTCTATCCGATCTAATCCCTTGAATCTACTTGTCACTTCTACTGTATAATTATAAGGGATTTGATTTAGGTCATACCTGAATGGTCTAGTGGTTTTCCCTACTTTCTTCAATTTCAGTCTGAATTTGGCAATAAGGAGTTCATGATCTGAGCCACAGTCAGCACCCGGTCTTGTTTTTGCTGACTTTATGAAGCTTCTCCATCTCTGGCTGCAAAGGATATAATCAATCTGATTTCGATATTGACCATCTGGTGATGTCCACGTGTAGAGTCTTCTCTTGTGTTGTTGGAAGAAGGTGTTTGCTATGACCAGTGCGTTCTCTTGGCAAAACTCTGTTAGCCTTTTCCCTGCTTCATCTGTACTCCAAGACCAAATTAGCCTTTCCTCCAGGTATTTCTTGACTTCCTACTTTTGCATTCGAGTCCCTTATAATGCAAAAGACGTCTTTTGGGGATGTTAGTTCTAGAAGGTCTTGTAGGTCATCATAGAACCGTAAGCTTCAGCTACTTCAGCATTACTGGTCGGGGCATAGACTTGGATTACTGTGATATTGAATGGTTTCCCTTGGAAATGAACAGATCATTCTGTCTTTTTTGAGACTGCATCCAAGTACTGCATTTTGGACTCTTCTGTTAACTATGATGGCTACTCCTTTTCTTCTAAAGGGATTCTTGCCCACAGTAGTAGATAAAATGGTCATATGAGTTAAATTCACCTTCCAATCAATTTTAGTTTGCTGATTCCTAAAATGTCGGTGTTCACTCTTGCCATCTCCTGTTTGACCACTTCCGATTTGCCCTGACTCGTGGACCTAACATTCCAGATTCCTATAGTATTTCTCTTTACAGCATCAGAACTTACTTCCATTACCAGTCACATCCACAACTGGGTGTTGTTTTTGCTTTAGCTCCATCCTTTCATTCTTTCTGGAGTTATTTCTCCACTGATCTCCAGTAGCATATTGGGCACCTACTGACCATTGGGCACCTACTGACCTGGGGTTTATCTTTCAGTGTCCTATCTTTTTGCCTTTCATACTGTTCATGGGATTCTCCAGGCAGGATTACTGAAGTGGTTTGCCATTCCCTTCTCCAGGGGATCACTTTTTGTCAGAACTCTCCACCATGACCCGTCTTGGGTGGCCCTACAAGGCATGGCTCATAGTTTCATTGAGTCAGACAAGGCTGTGGTCCATGTGATCAATTTGGTTAGTTTCCTGTGACTGTGGCTTTCAGTCTGCCTGCCCTCTGATGGAGAAGGATAAGCAGCTTATGGAAGCTTCCTGATGGGAAAGACTGACTGAGAGGGAAACTGGGTCTTGTTCTGATGGGCGGGGCTATGCTCAGTAAATTTTTAATCCAGTTTTCTGTTGAAGGGTGGAGCTGTGTTCCCTCCCTGTATTTGACCTGAGGCCAGACTCTGGTGGAGGTAAGGGGGACCTCCTTCCAAAGGCCCCATGATGCACTGCTGCACTCAGTGCCCCGACCCTGCATCAGGCCACTGCTGACCACACCTCCACCAGAGGCTCCTGGACACTCACGGGCAGGTCTGGGTCAGTCTCCTGTGGGGTCACTGCTCCTTTATCCGGGGTCCTGGTGCACACGAGATTCTGTTTGTGCCCTCCAGAGTCAGTTTCCCTGGCCCTGTGGAAGTTCTGGCAGCTCTGGAAGGCCAGGCCTCTCAGGTTAATGTATACATTTCCTGAGATGCCAGTGAAAATGCTAGTAAGTTTACTTTGCTGAAACCAAACACATAGATTCCAAATTTCATATGGAAGCAAATGCAAAAGACTTTATAAAAAATTAAAAGAAAAACAATGAAGGGAGATGTATTAGATATTAAAAATATGATAATGTCTCTGACTAAAATAGTATAATATTGGGAAATGAATCAACAGACCACAGAAGAAAATAGAAACCCATAAATAAACCCAATTATATGTGGGAATTGAGCATGTTTTAAAGAGACTGTCAAATCTTTAGGAAGAAGATACATGTTGCTTAGTGGTATTATGGACTTGACTGCCACTGGGAGAATTAGGCCATCAGTGTTCATCATAACACAGCTCAGATAGCTCTGAAGATAAAAATAGATATATGCAAATATTAGGAGAGAGCAGGGCTGAACTTCTTTTTAACCCAGAGGTGAGAAAAAGGTTTTCAATTTGGAACTCAAAATTTAAAGCAACACGACGAAAGACTGACGAGTGCGATGGCGTGCTTTTTAAGTCGCACGGTACAAGTCCTCCCCAGTGAGTTCAAGACGAACAGCGAGCTGTGAGAACGTATGTGCTCGTGAAGACAGGTCATACGTTAAAGCTATGCGTTGATGCCTTTCCTCGCCTCTCCAAGTAGCACAAATCCAGGAACTTGAAAAGACTCCCGTTGGCAGGTAGGGAGAGGAAGACCCCTTCCCCACTGCTAGTCCAAGTACCAAAGGCTACTTCCCTGTGGAGGAGAGCTAAACTAAATGTCTAAGAAAATGTGTAACCATACACTCTGGCCTCAAGGTGCACTTCAAGGAGTGCCCTCAAAGATGAACTCCCCTCTGCCCACATTTACTGGGCAGCATCGGGCCCTCTGTGGACCACAGTGGTCCTGCTGCTGGGTGGTCGGGAAACAGGAGAAATGACCGGGGGCCTCTCTATCATAGGGGACAGGACCTGTTTCACTTACACCTCCTTCAAACTGAAGTACAGCTGATTAGGTAGTGCTAGTGGTAAAGACCCTGCCGGACGATGCAGGAGACTTAGAGTCTTGGGTTCAGGCCCTGGGTCAGGAAGATCCCCTGGAGGAGGAAATGGCAACCCTCTCCAGTATCCTTGCCTCGGAAATCCCATGGATAGAGACTCGTGGGCCACAGTCCATGGGTCATAAAGAGCTGGATGCGACTGAGTGGGTGCCCAACCTATAGCTGATTCACACTGAGTGTCAGCCCAGGTGTATAGAACAGTGAGTCAGACATATATGGATGCATACATGCACACATAGATTATATATTCTTTTCCAGATTCTTTTCTGTTATCAGTTCAGTTCAGTTCAGTCGCTCAGTCATGTCTGACTCTTTGCGACCCCATGAATCGCAGCATGCCAGGCCTCCCTGTCCATCACCAACTCCCGGAGTTCACTCAGACTCACATCCATCCAGTCAGTGATGCCATCCAGCCATCTCATCCTCTGTCATCCCCTTCTCCTCCTGCCCCCAATCCCTCCCAGCATCAGAGTCTTTTCCAATGAGCCAACTCTTCACATGAGGTGGCCAAAGTACTGGAGTTTCAGCTTTAGCATCATTCCTTCCAAAGAAATGCCAGGGCTGATCTCCTTCAGAATGGACTGGTTGGATCTCCTTGCAGTCCAAGGGACTCTCAAGAGTCTTCTCCAACACCACAGTTCAAAAGCATCAATTCTTTGGCGCTCAGCCTTCTTCACAGTCCAACTCTCACATCCATACATGACCACTGGGAAAACCATAGCCTTGACTACATGGACCTTTGTTGGCAAAGTGATGTCTCTGCTTTTCAATATGCTATCTAGGTTGGTTATAACTTTTCTTCCAAGGAGCAAGCGTCTTTTAATTTCATGCTGCAGTCACCATCTGCAGTGATTTTGGAGCCCCAAAAAATAAAGTCTGACATTGTTTCCACTGTTTCCCCATCTATTTCCCATGAAGTGATGGGACCAGATGCCATGATCTTCGTTTTCTGAATGTTGAGCTTTAAGCCAACTTTTTCACTCTCTTCTTTCACCTTCATCGAGAGGCTTTTTAGTTCCTCTTCACTTTCTGCCATAAGGGTGGTGTCATCTGCATATCTGAGGTTATTGATATTTCTCCCAGCAATCTTGATTCCAGCTTGTGCTTCTTCCAGCCCAGCGTTTCTCATGATGTACTCTGCATAGAAGTTAAATAAGCAGGGTGACAATATACAGCCTTGACGTACTCCTTTTCCTATTTGGAACCAGTCTGTTGTTCCATGTCCAGTTCTAACTGTTGCTTCCTGACCTGTATACAAATTTCTCAAGAGGCAGGTCAGGTCGTCTGGTATTCCCATCTCTTTCAGAATTTTCCACAGTTTATTGTGATCCACACAGTCAAAGGCTTTGGCATAGTCAATAAAGCAGAAATAGATGTTTTTCTGGAACTCTCTTGCTTTTTCCATGATCCAGCGGATGTTGGCAATTTGGTCTCTGGTTCCTCTGCCTTTTCTAAAACCAGCTTGAACATCTGGAAGTTCACGGTTCATGTACTGCTGAAGCCTGGCTTGGAGAATTTTGAGCATTACTTTGCTAGCATGTGAGATGAGTGCAATTGTGCGGTAGTTTGAGCATTCTTTGGCATTGCCTTTCTTTGGGATTGGAATTAAAACTGACCTTTTCCAGTCCTGTGGCCACTGCTGAGTTTTCCAAATTTGCTGGCATATTGAGTGCAGCACTTTATCTAAATACTGAGTATATTTCTCTGTGGTTACAGTAGGTCCTCGTTGGTTATTTTATATATTGCTGTTGTTTTTTAGTTGCTAATTTACGTCTGACTCTTTGCAGCCCCATAGACTGTAGCCCGCCAGACTCCTCTGTCCATGGGATTTCCCAGACAAGAATACTGGAATGAGTTGCCATTTCCTTCTCCAGGGGATCAATCTTCCCAACCCAGGGGTCAAATCTGCATCTCCTGCATTGGCAGGCAGGTTCTTTGCACTGAGCCACCAGGGATCTATTATATATAGTAGCAGTGTAAGCTCCTACTTTACTCCTCCCCCTACCATCCCTTTCCTCTCTGGTAACCATGTTGTTTTCTGGGACTGGAAGTAAAAAAGAAGTGGGAAAAATAGTGTACAATCACTTATTTTGTTACAGAAAGAAGCCCAGGAAGATGAACTGTATGGTGTGGATGGAAATACGGCGAAGGGGCAGAACTGAGCCTGAGGGTCCTCTAATTAATGTTTTATGATTTTAATTTTGAGCCATGTAAATATTTTCCATATTAAAAAATGAAATTAATTAAGAAAGGGGAAGTAATAGTGAATTCAAACAGAGCTATATGGTCCCAAGCGCGCATCAAATTTATAACAAACAGCTCTCAGAAAAATAATTCAAAGATCTTTTAAATAGAGCACCCCGTCTACCCTTTGTGGGATATATTTTGAGAACAATAAAAAATGTTATGAATTTTAGTTAGGCTTATCGTTGACCATGGCAATGAGGTAGTAATCCCTAAATGACATGTGTGTTGGAGGAGAAAGTGGATGAGTAAGTATTTGGTTGAGGACGCTGGGAAGGCGAGTTCTCACCACTGGAGAAGGGAAGGAAAATGGAAGTGGCAGAGGGTGCAGGAGAAAACTGCGATGCTGGTTTTGAAAGAGTCATGTCAGCATAAACCTTTGATCTTAAAGATATACATTCTTTTTAAAATCTAAAAATAAAATTTCATGCACCTGTAATGTAATTGTGTGCATATATGTGTGATGTGTGTGCAGATATGTGCATGTATATGTCATTTTCTGTATCCACTCAGTAAAAGAATCCGCATCTTTGGAGTCTGGTGGAAGCAGAGTGGTTCATGAACCTAGGACATCTCAATGTCGCGAAAATAAAGCAGAACACAAAGGCGAAGGACTGCACAGCAGAAGGACTCGGACGCCCACCTCCAGGGCCTCCTGCTGGCCACAGGCGAGCCATCTGAGCGTCCCATGCTGGAGACAGTGGGTGATAAGTCATTGAAAAACCTATCTGTACAGATGAATGTAAGAGAGAAAGGAGCAGAAAGGAATGTTTTTCTTTACCGATAGTAGCACATACGTTCCATTATTTTGCCACCTGTGGCGTGATGGTTCCCTAAGTGAAGAGTCGTGACCATGGAGGGTGGAGCCAGGTGTCCACACAGACTCAGCACCACCGAGTACATTCCCACAGACACTGCACACCCAGGGGCCAGTAAGGGAGCAAGGGCCGCCGTGTGCCTGCTGCCCGGAAGCAGTGGGAAGACACCGCCGCAGAGTCCTGGGCAGAAATGCCATCCCATGGTTAGCCACATGGCACAGTCCTATAACCCCAAGGGCCGGCGCTGGCCTGCCAGTGAACCACAGTCTTGGAAAATGAAGACAACGCAGGGAAGTGGACGGAGGGCAGCTCTGGATTTCTAAATGTCCAGAGGGACGTGACTGAACTAGTGAGTGACACAGACTGCATCCTGGGGGAGAAAACATGTAACACATTTTTATAAATAGAGGAGACTCAGATATGGACGTGAGCTGACCACTGTGAGCTAGTGTTGAGTTAATGTCAAAGCATTTTAGGTGTGACAGCGGTGTTCTGGTTAGGTGGGCAGGAGTCCTCACTCTTTGGAGACTCATGCTGAAGACTTTACGGGTAAAATGCCAGGATGTCTCAGACTCACTGTTACATAATTTATGAATAGAAAAAAAAGTGTGTGTGTATAGCTGTGTGCGTGACTGTAGGTGTACACACGCAGAGAGAGAGCACAGATATGACAAGCCGCTAAAATGTATGAATTTGAAAAATGTAGGAGTGTTTGTTTTACAAATTTTAAACTTTTTTTTTGAAGGTTTCAAAATTTAAAACTAGAAGCTGGGTAACAGAATAATTCTACGTGCTCAAAGCTAGCTGATTTCTTTAGTGACTAATATGAAAGGTGAGTCAGAACTGATTCTGGTTGGAAAAGAAAGACTCTCTCAGAAAAGCAAGTGTCTCAGCCCACGACTGGACAGGGACTGGAACTGCTCCCGGGCCCCTGGGGACCTGAAGTCGGAGGGGCTCTGGGCATGGGGCGGCGGCCGTGCCCTCCTCCAGTCCTGGGCAGACCTTCCAGGGACTGGAACTGCTCCCGGGCCCCTGGGGACCTGAAGTCGGAGGGCTCCGGGCATGGGGTGGCGGCCGTGTCCCCCTCCAGTCCTGGGCAGACCTTCCTGGGCCCTGCCCGCCCCGTCCTGCCTGCCTGATTTGTCTTCCATGTCCAGTGATTCATCAAAAACAACACCCTTCCCTAAGCTGTATCCTCAAATCAGGCTTGTAAAATTGTTCAGCTCGAAATCTGCAAGCCCACGATTGCATTTATACAACAGCAACAGCTACACAATGTCCGATGTTTACGTGCTCATTACAAAATGTTTTTATAGCAAAATAAAATTCATATATTGAAAGGAATCGATGTCTTTAATAATTTCTGTGCCCAAATCATCTCACACTTGCATCTCCCAGTGGACACAAGGTGCGCTGGGTCTCGAGCTGCGTGAACCCTCATCCTCCGTCCTCCCCCACCCCATGGTCCGCAGAGCACGGGCATTGCCCTGGGGCCGACTGCCGTTCCATCCCGCATTCCGGGGGTGGACGGAAGGCCCACCGCGTGGCGCTCCTCTGCTCCCCTTTCCACGCACACACATGTGCGCACAAGTGAGTCCTTGCCCCAGAGTGCTCTTGCTCGTAAGTTGCATGCTTAGCCCACGTAGCTCAGACCATGCAGCATCCCTGCCCCGTCCATGCTTCTAGGGTGTGAGACCTCAGCACACCCCAGCCCCACAGTCCCAGGGACAGTGGTCCCCTCGGCCGGCAGGGACCCACACAGCTCTCGCCGCCCCTTCCCCAAGCACCCCTCCGCCCACCCTGGCCTGGTCTCCATGGCTGCCCTCCTCTTGAAGCCACACCCGGGAAACTGCGGTCCAGGTAACTGAGAGAAGCGGAGTAAAATCACTGGTGGGCTTGTGGCCACAGGCACGAGTCCCTGGGTGTGACAAGCCAGCCGGGAGTGGGCCTGGCCCTCAGGAGAGACCCCGTGCGTGACATTCCAGGGAAGGGCCTTAGGCCCTGCTGGACATACGCTTGGCCCTGGTCTCAGCCCCCAGGGACCCTGGTGGCGGGCAGGCGTGGCAGGTGTCCCTATAAAAGGGGCTGCTGTGACCCCTCCAGGGAAGGCTCCAGGTCATCAACACAGGAGGGGAGAGCCCAGAGACACAGACGTTTCCAACCAGAACCCAGGCGGCTCGGCAGGGTCGGGGCCCGAGCTCACTCCTGCACAGGAGCCCCGCCTTCAGGTCACTCCCCTGCCCACCCGGGCGTCACTGCCTGCTCGAGCAGACCCCCAGCTCCCCTCAGGTTTCCGCAGCCCACGTCAGTCCCACTGACCCTGGGATACCCGAGCACTTCCTCACTGCGTCCCTCATCACAGAGAGGGAGCCCTCGAGTCACCTCCACGAAGGGCCCTGGAGCCAGAGCCGCATACCCCCGGCAGCCCCTCCAGCCCCGGGGCTGGACCCAGGGATGGGGGGATGTGCTGTGCTCAGAGCAGGGCGGGGTCCCTCTGGGGGAGCCGGCAAGCACCGGCTGCAGAGGGCCTGCCCTCCCCCGCCCCTCAGAACACAGGCTCTAGGTCCTGGTTTGGGGCCATGTGCTTGTCCCGGATTTCTGTGTTGAGTCTGAACAGGGAAGTTCTAAATGCTTCTCATAAAAAAAACCCCGTCTTCCCGTTAATCAATGTTCTGTCCAACAGCTCTGCTGGGACCATCAATAAACTTCTGAGGATGTAAATTGTGTCCTGATCTCATTATGGGGCCTTCATCACAAGGTATACGGTGAGCAACTGATTCTGAGCTCAAGACACAGCAGGACGGTCGGCTGACCTTGCGTGGTGGTGGGGGGCTAGGCCCTTGAAGACCGAGGGGACCCGGCTGGACCCAGGAGGCTGGACGCACATGGATACAAGCAGTTTCTGTCCCTTCTGAAGTGTGTCGTCCCAGAGACAAGCACTAGGTGGAACCAGGCTGGGGCCACACCCAGCTGTCACCTCCATGGTGACACAGCGCCAGGCAGCCCAAGCAACAGAGGCACAGTAAAATGAAAAGGAGCATGGAACCAGCCAGAGGGCGCAGCAGCCGAGCTGCTGGCTTCCCACCGGCCTGCAGAGGAGAGGCGCGTGGGTCGAGGTGGCCTGGGGCTGGCCATCGCCCGGCTGCAGGAGGCCAGGGCGGGGCCTTGCTGGGCATCCCTGTCTTACGTCACAGTCACAGGGTGGGGCCTCCCTGCTCTGGGCCAGGCTGGGCAGGAGTCGGGGCCTAGCTAGTGCCGGAGCCCCTGGGTCACCACCTGACCCCTGGTGCTGACTCATGGGCAGCCTGAAGTCTGGTCTGGACGGGGAGGGGCACCTAGGGGACCCACAGTAGTGTCTAGGGCTCCTGACACGAGGCTTGGGTGCTTGGGGGTCGTTCTTCTGTCTCCACTCTTCCACATGTTTGAAAATGTGCATCTTTACGTGTTTTAAAGACCTTGATTCATTCCAGGGCACCATCTCACGGAAGCTCATCTGCGTTTTGTTGCTCAGCAACAAGGAAGGGCAAAAGTGAGGACGTGTACGGGCTTCACCTTTGCTTCTTCTGCTGGGGAGTCCGTCCTCACCCCCTCCCGGGACCTGAGGCTCCCCATCCGGGTCCCCAGCCGTCCCTCCATCTAGTTCAGCCCATCCCTGCTGCCAAGAGGCTACGTGCTGCTCACCGTGTGGCCGCAGCCTGGCTCCTTCCCTGGGTCCATCAGCTCCTAGGCTGGGCAACCAAGATGAGGCCAGAGCCCATGGTAAACATGGTTCAGTCCAGGCCCCAGCCCGTGGTCACCAGCATGACCCGATCTGGCCATGACCCCTGCCCTGCCACCTTTGCTCCCAAACAGCAGCTCTCCGTTAAGCGCCAGGACTGCTGAGAAGGTGATTGATCCTTGAAATATGCATCAAGGTGCCAAGAGGCTACGCCAGGCTCAGAGCTTTCACCAAGGCCTCCGCAGCCACTGCATTCACACCCTGGTCATTCTGCCAGAGGCCCCTGGAGAAGGAGGCGAGGAAATGACGGAATCCTAACCCTCACCCCCGGGTGGAGAATTGGATGCCCACAGAGGAGGCGAGACTGACCGGCTGCTGCTGCCTGCCGCTGCCTGCCAGGCTGAGCCGGGCGGAGAAGGTGGTGCTGCAGGGTGTGCGGGGCAGGGGATGGCAGGGAAACCCACCTCCCTGCTGCCACCGACCCCACATGCTCAGAGACCCTTTAAAAAGCCCCCCTGCACCTGGCTGGTTATCTCAGCCTGTGACCGAAAGGTACATTTAAATCCCAAATATTTTCATGTGAATTTGTCTTTAGACTTAATACTAAAAACTCAAATGATCATGGAAATGAACACATAGCTGAGAGGCTGTTTTTTTTTTTTTTTTTCTGGAGATATTTTCATTATTTGATAAGGATTTAAATGGATCTTAACTACCTCCCCAGACAGTTCTTTTTAAATGTTTTAATTTTAAGACCTTCCTGGCTTCATACATTATATGGTGCATAATCAGGTTATATATTCTCTAGCCTAACTTTGCCTGAATAATAAGAAAATGGGATTATAACAATACCTCTGCAGGGGCGGCTAAACGCAGCGAACGTGATGCATTGCTCATGTCCACCACCTGCAAGGCCCCGGGTCCTGGCCAGGCCCAGTGCAGCCCAGACTCCAGAGTCCATGCCCCGTGAGAAGGACTTCTTGGGGGCACAAGACCCCGTGCCTGTGGCATCGGCCTGCTGTCTGCACGTGTGACCCCCCACCTGGCAGCCCCCCGGGAGATGGGAACTGAGGTGAGGTGGCAGAAGAATTGAATCTGGCCTCCCAAGAGTATGGGGCCAGCCCCAGCTCACTGATTGCCCGCCAGCCATCTCTGGCCTCCAGCTCTGTTTCAAACAAGTGTGAGCATCAGTGAAGTCTGGGGGGCCCGTGAGGTTGGGTGCGGCCTGGGTCTGCTGCCCTGGGCAAGTGCCTTCTCTCTGAGCCCCAGAAGGCATCAAGAGCAGGATTCTGAGAGCCTTGTGGGCTGCTCAGTGGGGAAGGAGGGTGGAGGAGGGGGTATAGAGGAGGAGGTTCAGGGGAAGGGGCTGAGATACAGGAGCGCCAGGCTCCGGGCCCGGCGTGGTCACAGGAAGCTCTCTCTCCCTGGCAGCCACTCCCATCCTGACCGTGGGGGCCATGTGGAAACATGGCTGAATGCCCAGGTCCTCCAGGCAGAGGCTGTGCTCCAGTCCCCGCCCCAGCGCCCTCTCTATGACTCAGTCTGTCTGTCTATAAAATGGGACGATAACCTTGACCGGCTCCTGGTGCATGTGAGGCTCACAGGAGTGCCCCGCGTGAAGCAGAGAGACGCCTGGGGCAGGGGTCTTGACTGAGGACACCCAGGGTCATTGCTGCCTCCGGCTCCTTGACCCTCTGGACCCTGCCGCGCTCTATCAGCCGGGCCCCTGTCTCACTCCTGCCTTCCGGCCAATCCGGGTTCTGGAAGCAGGGCTGGCCCTGCCCCTTCATCCCCAGAATGTAACAGGCCCTGGCACTTGGTGGGGATGCAGCATCTTCTTTGACAAATTACGTGTGGGACCCAGTTTTCCACCGTCCACAGCTAGAGACGATGGAGGTGGCAGATCTGGGCAGCCAGAGACCCCTGGACAAGGCTCTCCCAAGCCGGTGACCCCAGGATTGCTGTCCTGACCTCTCAAGAGCTGCCTCAGCCGCCAGAGCTCAAGGTCTCAGGAATTAGCACCAGGAAGGCTTCACCGTGAGCAGCCCAGGTCCCTCTGCCTCCTGGGCCCCCGGCAATGCGGATGCAATCACAGAGGCCTCGCAGGCCCCTGTATAGGCCATTCTCATTTCTAAACTAGGGTGTAAGTTGCCAGTGATGATGCATGTGGCAAGAAATATTTATTATGTGCAGGACCGTCGTAAATATTCCTTTTATATCCTAAATAAAACCTAAAAATCCTGAGCGTTTTGTGGGCCTTTTATATGTCTTCCCATTATGGCCCTGGTCCTGTGATTTAGCCAAAATTTAGTGGCCGTGAACATGAGCTACTGTGGGGCTCCCTCTGACCAGGGCAGCTGGTACCCAGAGCCATTCCACCACCTTTGTCCTGCTGGGGCCGGCGTCTGCTTGGCCCCCAACAGGTGCGCAGGGGTCTCTGACCTGAGCTTCCAGAACTCCCAGAGGACTGACGATGTACCCATGCAGAGTCCTCCAAAAGCTGCCCAGGGCGGGGCGAGGCGGGCGGAGGACCAGCCTGCAAGGTGGGCACACACCTGGCCGACGACTTTAGTGAGGGCAACACCGCTGGCGTGAGGCCCTCCCACCGTGGGCAGTGTTCCTGAGCACTTGGAGGACGGAGTTTGGAACAAGGGGACGGCAGCCCTCATGAAAATTCTTCACAAGCAGTGGCAGGAACTTGGCCAGAAGGCCGCTGGGGTAGCCAGAAGAGTGGTCCCTACTGGGGCTAACCTGTGTATGAGACCCTCTGCTGTCCTTGGGGCGATGAGGATTTCCCAGATCACACCAGCCTGGAGGAAATCCAGGATCCTAAGGCTAAATGGAAAAATAAGGCCCCTCTGGGTTAGACTCATCTGCTAACACAGGTGTCCCTACATCATCCCCTCATCCCCACTCCCTCCGATGAGTTGGGCCATTTCTAAAAGCATGGCTCTGGTTTGAGAGCGGGTCCTGGCAAGGTTGCTCACCCCTGGTGTTCGGGCTGCGTCCTGAAGCCCTAGGCATGATGGAGAAGGAGCCGTAATTCCCGGAGGGAATTCTGCACGTGCCCAGCTTTCAGGCTATCCTCTCTGTGCCCAAAGCAAAGTGTCTATGCTGGGGTTGAAGAGCAGGAGTTGTAAAGTCATCTGATTGCGAACTTGTCTGTGTTGCAGAAGATGTCTCAGAGCAGAGGAGCAGCTGTCTTCATCTGCCATTTGCAGGCTGAGGTGCCCAGGTTGAGAGCATCTGGGCGAGGTGCCTGGGCTGGAAGGAATCGGTCATCTCTGGACTGTCCATCCAGCGCTGCAAATTCACACCTAGCTGACACAAACTGCATCTGAAAACCCAGAGCCTGTGTGCTGAGCGAACAGGGAAACATGCACAGCTAATCAGCCTCCCAGTTCCTGAATGATCCACAGGGAGGTGGAGGGGACTGAGGAGCTGCCAGCTGGTGTCTCCCAGGCCAGGGACTCAGTCTGTTTCAAATCGCACCTTCCCTGTCCTGGGGTAAGAAGTCACTCACGTCCCAGCCATCCGGACCTGAGCCTCGGGATAGGAGGCAGGGTCCAGCCCTGATGAGAATGTCCCCGTGGCTGGACCCGTGTCAGACGTGAACTGGACTCAGTGTAACACCTCAGAGATGAGACGGGAGCCAGGACCGATTAGATCTGATTCCAACCGGATGGAGGGCTTCGTGCTCCTAAACAGGGGGTGTGAGGATGGGAGAAAATGGGGCGCATGCGACGGTGCCGAGTCAGCTGCCGTCCAGGGTGGAGGCTGGGCCAGATGACCTTGATGTCCAGGGCGCCTGGGGGAGGCTGCCCCTCACAGGATAAACGTGCAGCTCTCCCCCTGCGGCTGCCCTACAGAGGTGCCCTCTGCTCCCCACTCCTGCCTCGTCCCCACAGGAACCTCGACCCTGCAGGTCCCCCACCTCCAGCCACTCTGGGGTGCTGGTTCCACTGAGCCCGTGCTCCTGGATATGCCCGCCCTGTGCCTGCCCGGCCCCACCACCCCCTGCTCTCACCGGTGCACCCTCCTGGGCCTCCATCCCAGCCCTGCCCGCTCGTGACCCCACACACTGACCGGGTCATTCCTTGTCCCTTTCGGGGCCTCTGCCTTCTCTGCTCCAGCATGAAGTTACCAGAAGGCAGGGCCACGTCCCTCCGTTTCCTGCCTGGAAACTCGAATGAATGAATGAGACCATCTGACAACACGACCTGACTCTCCAGGGACCCACACGAAACAGACTCTGGAGAAGCCTCCTGGGTCCACCCACTGATTCAGGCTCTCAGTGTGCTTGTGCCCCAGGTGTCCGAGCTGAGGCCCGGTTCTGATACATCAGACACACCCTCGAGGACCACTGATGCTGGGGCGGGACACTGCGGGCAGTTCCCCAGGCCAACCTCGCTCCCCATCCCTGCCCTCTGAGCCTCTGCTGAGCTGGCCCCTCCTCCCCGCCCCTCCCTTCCCCACTCCCTCCTCCCCTCCTCTCCCCCTTCTCCCCAACCCTCTCCCTCCTCCCCAACCCTCTCCCTCCTCCCCCACCCCCCCCTCACCCTCTCCTGCAGCTCCTGGCTCTGCATTAACTGCTCCATCGTGGGCTGACCCTCCTACCGACCTGAGAGCTTCTGCTGGAGTTTCCTTCCCAGGGCCTGGTCTGAAGACACAGAGAAGACGGCGAAAGCCCACGAGTGAAGGAAGGCTGACTGCTTTCAGCCGTGGCAGCCAGATTCTATGTGCCCTGCGGGGTGGGGGCCAGGGAGGGAGTGGTTTGGAGCAAGTTTCCGGAGTCAGATGGACATCAGATGGACATCTGATCCCTCCTGCATCAGTCTGGGCGCCTTTGGGCAGGTTGCTCACCCCTCCAGAGCTGAGGTTCCCAGTGAACGGAGGATGGTAGCAGAACCCAGCCCAGAGGGTGCCGAGAGGTCCCGTGAGGCCCCTGCTGGCAGCCAGCAGGGAGCGGCGTCTGTGACGTCAGCCACCAGGGTCAGCGTGTCCTATCATGTGCCCTGGTCACTTGGACTGAGAAGCATGTCCTGGGCACCGAGTCACCCTGAGCTGCGGTGGCTCAGAACAAGGGCACTTCCTGCTCTGCTCATAGCCTGCGACGTGGGTGGGCTGGGGTCTGCTTTCCTTGGGGGTCGGCTGCTGCCTCCATAAGGTTGGGAGCCAGAAGCACGGCCCCCAGGTGGGGCCCACGACTGGGACGCCTGCACCCGGCTTTTCCACGTTGACAGGGCTTCCAAACAGCCCGGTGGCTCCCAGGGAGGGCTTCCAAACCTGGAGGAGTCACGAGAGGCTCCATCCCGTCCCGTCCTGGCCTGGCCAGTCACAGCACGGAGTCCGTCACACTCTGATGCTGGAGGCGGGCGCAGACCCCTACCCAAACCCCACCCACTGCAGAGTGTCAGTAAGGTGAGCACGAGGGCTGTGTGTGTGTGTGTGTGTGTGTGTGTCGGGGGGAGGGAAGGGTCATTTTTGGGACACAACTTGCCACAAAACCACACTGGAGTAAAGACAGGGCATTAAAGCTGCCGCGTGCCGGACCAGGGAACAAAGGACGGTGTAGCCACGCGGTGCCGCCACCCGGACGGGGAGCCCAGCGGGAACGCAGGACAGAAGCAGGGTGCCTGCGTGCAGCCATCGGCCCCTGCAACCACCCACCCACCTCCACCCCCAGGCACCCTGAGGACACTCAGGGCAGGAAACACAGGATGCCAGCCCCAGAGAGCCCAGGCAGGGTCAGAGGAACAAGTTCAGTGAGCCCCGACCCTCGCGTCTTCCCATACGCATCTCTGAATCAGCAGCAGTCTTTCCAAGTTCCGACCACCCAGTCATCTGTTGTAAGAACTCTTACGTGCGTGCGTGCGTGCTAAATCACTTCAGTCGTGCCCTACTCTTTGTGACCCCATGGACTGTAGCCCACCAGGTTGCTCTGTCCATGGGGTTTCCCTGGCAAGAATGCTGCACTGGGTTGCCATTTCCTTCTCCAGGGGATCTTCCCAATCCAGGGATCGAACCTGTGTCTCCTGCATTGCAGGCGGATTCTTTACCGTCTGAACCACCAGGGAAGCCCTTCACAGAAATGACCCCCTTCGAAATCGTTACTTCATTATCTTGGCAGACATTTCATGAATCATCAGGAGACTTTAATCTGGTTGACACTTCAAAAACTTTATCAGGAAAATATAAAGTTCACAAATTTGGCACACACAAAAAAAGACACATGAACAATTTTCTCTCACTATTGTTGATGAACTGTTTGAAGCAGATCATCCAAATGAAGCATCAGTGAAGACAAAAACATTTAGTGACAAAGTGAGTACTCAGCAGATCCGGGGTGAGAAATCTGCCATCACTTACATATAAGAGCAACCAGGAGTGAAGCCGCTCGGGCTTGTCATTCTGGCTCCTGTCGGCAGGCGGTCCAAAGCTCCACGCTGTCTCACTGCTCCGGGGTCCAGGCCCCCCGCCTGTCTTCTGAGGACCCTCCTGCAGAGCCGGGGGCCCCAAGGCGGGAGATCAAAAGGGCAGAGTTCTCCAGGGGACGTCTGCCCTGGGCAAGAGGTTCCAAGAGGCTGAGGAAATGGGGCCCATGGCATTACCAAGAAGGACTTGAAGACCACCAGGTAGAGAGGAAGAAGGGTCACTGATGGCCCAGGGGTCACAGGCAGCACCCACCTGTAGGTGCTGTGTAGCAGGGTAGCAGGGGAAGAGGGGTCCAGAGGACGGGTTCTCATCTGGGTGACACACTGAGGCAAAAGCAAGGGGAGGTGTGGGGTGATGGGGACCAGGACCAGAGCCCTGAAGCTCAGGGGCACGAGGAGGGGCTCAGTCAAAGGATCGGGGACAGAAAGGGACCAGGACCAGAGCCCTGAAGCTCAGGGACACGAGGAGGGGCTCAGTCAAAGGATCGGGGACAGAAAGGGACCAGGACCAGAGCCCTGAAGCTCAGGGGCACGAGGAGGGGCTCAGTCAAAGGATCGGGGACAGAAAGGGACCAGGACCAGAGCCCTGAAGCTCAGGGGCACGAGGAGGGGCTCAGTCAAAGGATCGGGGACAGAAAGAGCCCCCTTTCTTCCAGCTCCTGTCTGTCCTGTGACTGAGAGACGCGCTCACAGCCTCCAGGTGAGCTTTGTAAGAGCAGGTGCAGGCGAGGTTCGCTCTTTGTCCTCTACGCCTCACCCGTTCTCCCACCTGCACCCCTGCCTCTGGCCACCGCCATTCGGTGGTTAGCTTCCTGCTAATGTTTCGCAGCTTAGAAGTCCCACTGAGTTAACCTCAGCGATGCTAGCGGCATTTAAAATGGATGTGAAATGCGCAAAAATTAAAGGAAGCTATCGTTTAAAAGAAATCTTAGTCTATTATATTTTTACAGCATCCATATATGCAGACATCTAAAAAATATTGATGGTTTCTGCAGCCCGGAAAAGGAGCAAGCGTTTGAAATGCAGTCCATGTACAAAGATAAACCAGCTTTTCTCAAACTTGTGTTTCTCCTGAGGCCTTGTCTGATTAGACCCTGGGTGCCTTGCCCCTCCTATGGCAAACTGATTGATAAGTGACAGATGTGAATCTAGATGTAGATTAATCAGAAATTATCTATCCATCTTCAACTATAAATCATTTAATTTTTTTAGATTCAACATCACGATTACATGAACTAAAAGGTAAGTTCCCCAATGCTTGGGTGAAAAGCAAAAATGTCTAGATTTTTCTGCAGCGTGTTGGGGAACCTGTGTCTTTCTAAGCACTAAGTTATGTATAATTTAAACTTTTAGTCAATATCCCTTTAGTGATTAATTTGTAACAAAGTCAATAGAATATGCAAAAAAGCAGAACCAAAATGCTGGATTCTGCCCCTGGGGACCAGACTGTCCAGACTCAGAAGCTGGGAAGTGGGAGTAAGGATTCCCTGGGTGGGCCACTGAGCTTAGTAATGAGGGGGCCCCCTCACCTCCCCTTCGTGGTGATGGGGAGAGTCAGCCTAAGAAGACAACCCCACAGCCCAGCCTCTCAGGACTCTGTCCCTCTGGTGGCACCATGTCAGAGCTGACCAGTGCTTCATCAAGCCAGCTGCTCCCAGGGTATGAGGCTCCTGGTCACTCCAGGGAATCTGGTGGGTGTGAACCCATTGCTGCAACTACTCTCCCAGCAAAAGTGTTCCTTGGTCAAGAGAACGTTCTATGGGAAGCCAGGACAACAAGTCCTTCTGCGAGAGCATGGACTGTGATGATGGTGGAGGCGTTTTGGGCAGGCAGGGGGATTGATATCTGAGGGACTCATTTATTCAAGAGGAGAAAGTGCTGCCCCAGTAACAGAGTGCTGATCCCCGTGATCAGCCTGGAAAGGCACCGCAGTGAGGACAGAGCCACCTCTCATGGCAGCAGCTACTCCATGCTGACCCGCAGGTTGCTGAACGTACAGGAGTCCCACCCCGGCATCATGGTCTCTCTGCAGGCGGGACCACTGAGCGAGGCTCTGGGGAAGAACAGGGCTGACTGCCGCAGGGCCGCCCGCCTGGCCCGCCTGGGGTTGGAAGCTCTTTGTAAAGCTCACGAGGCATCAGTGCCTGCAGGCTCTTCAGTGACCTCTCCATCACCTGTCATGCCCGCCGCTGACACCGCATCAACCCCAGCCTGCAGAGCGGCATGGTTCCTGCCTTGGGCTGGAAAGACAGGTTCTAGAACTGTTGTTCTGAGCAGTCTCAAGCTCCCCCACAGAGAGACCCTCCTCCTCTGGGGCTTTCGGGGGTCTCTCCTGACCCTGGCTATGATGGGCCAGGGGCTACTCATGTCTGGAGCCAGCAGCTGCACCTTCTAGGTGGTGAGCAGGGTGGTGAGAGGCAGACCGCGGGCGGAGAGCGTCCAGAAGGGGCGTGGGTTCCCTCCCACCTCCAGACCGGCTCAGGCCCCGGCTTGGCTGCAGTCATCCATTTTAAATGAAACACTGCCAGGCACATCCAGTGTCGCGCTGGGGGATCAGACGACAGTTTACAGAGGGCAATCAGGCTGCAGACGTTTGTGTGAAGAACGTGGAAATAGCAGGAGTAGGGAGCAGCCATCCCCCACACCCCACACCCCAGGCTCAGAGAAGCATCTCTGGAACGTGCCTCTCATGAGTGCAGAGATGCAGACCCTGACGGACAGGGCACAGCTGGCTGAGCAAACGCCAGAGAAGCCAATGGGAGCAGCTGGACAGCCACCCCCTAGGGTGCCGGGCCGTCCCTGTGGCCATGTCTCCTGAGACGCACTCCGCTCAAACCCAACCAGAGATGGCGCGTTGGGGACGCTCTGGCTGCCCAGCTCTCAGGGGCTGGTGCTCAGGTGGTTGCCCCCAGCCCCTCATCAGAGCCAGAAGCAAGCAGCTGGCTTGGCAGATGGATCCTTGCTGCTGATGGCAGGAGAGGGCTCCAGCTTCCTAGAAATCCCAGGGGTTCCCCGGGAGCTCCTACATTTCCCAGTTCCCTCCTAATACATTCAGCAAAGTGTTCTTTCTCAGGAATTGTCTGACGAGAAAGAAGTTACGTGGGAGACATTGCCAGGGTTGTGCTGGGGACAAAGACAGGCTATCTGAATAGACACTTCATAAACCTGAAATCAATAAACAGATGCTCAATAATTCACAGAATGCGATTAATTAGGAGGTTTTATCAAATATGATTCCACCTAGGACTGGTAGCTTGAAAAGCAAGACTTCCTTTTGAGTAGTCCTTTCACAGCCCTTACAGGCAATCACAGATGCTTTTATGAATCTTTTGAAATAGAGTATCTTTAAGTAAAAGTGTTAGTCGCTCAGTTGTGTCTGACTCTTTGTGACCCCATGGACTATAGCCCACCAGGCTCCTCTATCCATGGGATCCTCCAGGCAAGAATACTGGAGTGGGTTGCCATTTCCTTCTCCAGGAGATCTTCCTGAGCCAGGGGTCGAACCTGGGTGTCCTGCACTACAGGCGGGTTTTCTACCATCTGAGCCACCAGGGAAGCCACAATTTTTGTTGCTTAAGATTGGAAGTCTAAGCCACAAGATACACTGGTTTAAAATATTTATTAATTCAAAAAAATTTAAAATTTTTTTATACAAAGATGGTGAGAAAAATCTCATGCAAACTCTGGGCATACAAGAAAAATAACTCAAATATTCATAAGATGATTTTGTACAAAATAATTCTTTTTTAAGGAGGACCTCCCACAGACAGTGCAGCCCCCTTCTCCAGGCCCAACACTCCCCGGGGAGAGGGTGGGCGATCACCCTTCGACCTGCAGGCGGTCCGTGGTCCATGTGTCTGATGGTCACAGGTGTCACTGTGATGATGAACAGCCTATGCTACTACTCAGAAAACTAGACTGAGACCCGGGACCCAAGTCGGGGAGTCCCAACACCATGGAACTCCTGAGGGATGGAAGGAACTCACAAAGGTTTCCAGAAAAGTTTCGGATAATTGGCTCGACTGATGAAAACACCTTGAGGGGGTTAGAGTCGGTGCCTCTTTCCGCTGAGGTGCAAACCTGCGGCAGACTTAGAGTCTGTCTATCTTACAAGTAATCTGCATAAGTAAAACACTTCAGGGAGCGACATATCATGGCAATAAGAAATGCATCAAACTCAGAAGGCTGTACCAAAGGGAGCTTCAATATGAAACAGTAATCCTGGGAGAATGAAGCCCACGGCCCCGCGGGCTCCCGCCCCCACGCCTCCTCCACCTCCGCCCTGACGCTCGGACGCTCAGCCTGATCGCGTCCTCACAATCTCATCTCATCTTCCGGAGCCTGAGTCTGTTTTCCTTGTCCCGCTTCTTGAGAATAAGGATGAACTGGTTGAAAAAATGCTCCTGGTCCTTCCGCTTTTGGACGAGTCGAAACCTCTGATCCCGGCCGTACTTCTCAGCAAACTCCTTAAATGTGGTCCTGGAAGACAAAAGGCATCCTGAGGGCTTTCCTGGAGGAGAGCGGCTCCTGGGGCTCTGAGCACCTCCTTCCTGAGCCCAGGGTCCCAGGAGCAGGACGCTCGGCAGGTGGATGGGCAGAGGGAACGGCCACTGGGCCTCCGACACCACCTGCCTGCTCCCCATACTGGGCATCACTTCCCACAGGCCCGGCTGAAGCCCGAGCCACGTTAACTCACACAGGTGCCTGTCTCTGCACCCGGCTGCCCTCTGGGCCCGAGCCTGGCTTCGCGTCCCTCCTGGGCCCCGTCACTCCGAGCCCCCAGCGCCCACAGGCACTTCTCCGGCCACACACGTCTTCTTGCTCCCTGTGCTCTCAGCACACTCCTGCTTGCCTTGGGCTTCGCATATGCTGTTCCATCCCCTGGCACACCCTTCCCTCCTTTCCCCACTCATCCTTCAGAGCTCTCCTCACTAGAAGTGAGCAGCGGGACATTTCCTGCCACATCAGTAAACAAAGGATGTCACAGGCACCAGCGATTGCAGCCCCCACGGACAGTGAGCTCAGGAAGGAAAGAACCCCTGCCAGCTGGCAGCCACCAGACGGCAGCCACTCCCCACGGCGAGTCCCGAGGAGCTCGGGAACTCAGGACCCTGGCCCCAGACAGCCAAGGTGCAGATCAAAGGATCGGCTTCCGGGAACCCAGGCTCTAGCACCTTCCCGTGCACAGAGAGGCTCCCTCTCACGGCCCTCACCACAGATGTCATCTTGAAGAGCCTCAGTCGTGCGACTCAACTGGCCTCTCCCTGCGAGTGGAAGCGCGTTACCTGCTTTGTTTCTATGGAGCCTCTTGACGGTCTAAGCCCAGTGGCATGTGCTTAGCACCCGAATACTGACTCACTGAACCTGTGATCGCCAGGTCAGGGAGGCACCTGTAAGGAGCTCAGAGATCCCAGCCAGGCCAGGCCTGAGGGGCCAGGGAAGCTCACAGGGCGGGAGTGGATGCAGCCTTGCAGGGACAAGTGGAACCTCGGCCAGGACCTGGTCCCTAGAGCTGCCTCTTCTCCCAGCCATGAGCTTGAAGCCAAGGGTTTTGACAGCTCCAGGGGGCAAGGGCCCTGGGTAGCCGGGTGCCTGGACACTGGCTATCTGCCTCCTGCCTGGGGCTCCTGCAAGAGCTGTACCTGGAGCTGCAGGAAGGGCCCAGAGTGTGTGAGAAACTCACGCACCCTGTGCTGGGGGAGACCTCTTCCTCCAGTTTCTCTTTGCGGACAATTTCATTTTTTATTGCAGAGATTTCATTGTTGCATTGAATTCTTATAACTTAACGTGCTATGCTTAGTCTATCAGTCGTGTCCGACTCTTTGCGACTCCCTGGACTGTGTAGCCCACCAGGCTCCTCTGTTCATGGGGGTTCTCTAGGCAAGAATACTGGAATGGGTTGCCAAGTCCTCCGTCAAGTGATCTTCCCAACCCAGGAATCGAACCCAGGTCTCCCACATTGCAGGCAGATTCTTTACCTTTAATACATGAATAACAAGATTATATTGACACGGCTGTTAAGAGACAAGACCAATAATTAGTAGACCCTTATTGGCTTCCCCAGTAAAGAATCTGCCTGCAATGCAGGAGACACAGGAGGTGCAGGTCAGGAAGATCCCCTGGAGAAGGAAATGGCAACCCGTCCAGTATTCTTGCCTGGGAAGTCCCGTGGGCAGAGATGGGCTGCATTGCACGGGGTGGGAAAGTCAGACGTGACTAAGCTGCTGCGACAACTGTGACTGTGTCTCACTAACAAGGTGTCTCACACCTCCTCGAGAACTCGGGTTCTCCGGGAATGTTCCAGAACCCCGCTTGCTCCCAGGCTTCCTAGACAGAAAGCACTTCTCTCTGGTTGCCAGCATTCTCCCTTCTTGCTTTCCCTCCCTCCCTTCCTCCCTCCATTCCTTCCATGATTTCACAATTGCCTGGTCCTGGACTAACACACTTATTTGTACTTCCATCACCCGTCTGCATGAGGAAAGTGAGGCGCTGAGTCACGGGGTGCTTGTCATCTTGGGGTGTCTAGAGGGAGCCTGAGCATTTTCAATAGGGGGCTGGGCAGAGACCCTTCTAGAGAAATCCTATTTCGGGCACCTCTGAAAAGAAGCATCCCTGAAAAGAAAAACGAATCAAAACTCTGTGAGCTGTTAGCCATCTCGAGGGGGCAGCCTGCCTTACTGTTGACCCTGGTGGACAGTCCAGTGAGCCTGAGGAAGTTCTCTGAGCAACTAGCACTGCGGCTTCCTTTCCCTGGCAGGGACTTGGCTGTCCACAGAAGGAGGAGGCTGATCCGGCCAGAGTGCTGGTCCCACAGCCCACAGGGATGTTCCCCCGAGGCTCCTCTCCCTGCCCCCAGACCTTGAGAGCTGGGCAGGGCTGGGAGCGGGCCCTGGACTATCCCTGTGGTCAGGATGGGAGCCAGGATGATGGGAAGGTGTCACCAAGGGTCCTCGGGACGCCTGCGCTGGGCCAGAGGGCAGCAGCAAGAACGGCCTGCTGCCGCTAGGACACCTGTGAATGGCAGGAAGAGAACGTGAAGAGGATCTGGAAAGGGTTTGAAACGTCCCAGAATTGGCTGCCTGTGAAACGCAAGCCAGCTTTGTAATTACAAAAGTATTGCATGCCAGTGTACACTTCTAAAAAGTGGCAGGAATTAGATCTAATTTCAACAAAGAGTATATCCATTTATAGCACTGATTTTCCTTCTCTGTGTGTGTGATCTTCCTAATTGTCAAATACAGCCTGAATGTTTCTCCTTTGCATTCATGATAGTTCACGGTACGGGGAGACACACTGGCTTATGGTTAGCATCTTGGCAGTGGATGGACAGACACCATGAGCTAACTGTCCTTGAGGCCAGCGCAGTGGTAAGGACGACAGTCTGAAGGACCTGCCGGGCACTGCGCATCTTGCCTGGTCTGCCCCACACGCCGTCCTCCTAGAGGCCAGTGAAGCAGGGCAACTCATCCCCTCAGATGGAGACACGTGAGCTGTGAAGGTCCAGGGCCTGACCCAGGGCCAGGACCAAGGACGGGCAAGGCTGCTCTGCACTGATGCAGGAGCTCCAGAACCAACCCCCGACCCGGGGTCACTGACTAGGATGGTGGGGCCATGATGGGGCAAATCCATGGCCTGAACCCAGCGTTCCCGTAGAAAACCGCGATTTACAAATCATTAGACCCACATTTACTTTTCAAGGTTAGCATTTGGCGATGGGGCTAATTCATTCAGGAAGTACCTACCCTCTAAACAGCTGAGAAGTTTTCTGAGGACCCATAGTGAAGTGAAAATGTTAGTCACTCAGTCGTGTCTGACTCTTTGTGACCCCATGGACTGTAGCCCACCAGGTTCCTCTGCCCATGGAATTCGCCAGGCAAGAATACTGGAGTGGGTAGCCCTTTCCTTCTCCAGGGGATCTTTCTGACCCAGGGATCGAACCTGGGTATCCTGCATTGCAGGCAGATTCTTTACCATCTGAGGCACTAGGGGAGGGCTATATAACCAATACAAAATCACATTATCCAATTATTGACCAAGTGAGTTAGCCAGTTACTGGTCAAAATGTAGATGCCAACATCTGCACAGAAAGCAAATGTCAATTAATGCCCAATTAAATATGATCTGCTGCTGCTACTGCTGCTAAGTCGCTTCAGTCGTGTCCGACTCTGTGCGACCCCATAGGCGGCAGCCCACCAGCTCCCCAGTCCCTGGGATTCTCCAGGCAAGAACACTGGAGTGGGTTGCCATTTCCTTCTCCAATGCATGAAAGTGACACGTGAAAGTGAAGTCGCTCAGTTGTGTCCGACTCCTAGTGACCCCATGGACTGCAGCCTACCAGGCTCCTCCATCCATGGGATTTTCCAGGCAAGAGTACTGGAGTGGGGTGCCATTGCTTTCTCCTTAAGCACTATTAAAAATGTACACTATCAGCATTATTATTAAAAATAAAAATGCACAAATGTCCATTAAAAAATAATGTCCTAATTGAAAATTAGGACAAATCAAAATTAATCATTTTTTACTCATAAAATGTATAGTTTTATAATTAAAAGTAGTATATGCACGTTAATTTTTAAATGTCAGTCAATTAAAGTTAATTTTGAGAAGAGTTAAGTTTATGCATTATTTTATTTCTAACATCATTTTCATATCAGCTTGTTTTATTTCTCAGACATAATGCCTGATTATCTTAGGTGAATTTGATGGCCAAGTTCACTCCTCCCTTTGGCCCGTGTAGGACCATCTTCATATTACACTCTGGACAGCTGCCCAGGAGTGTGGAACCCAGGCTGGTGGAGTTTATTTTGCTGTTGTATGTTATTTTGGATTTTCACTCTCACATCATTTGATCAGGACTTGGACCAATCTAATGAGGGCTGACCTATTGATGAGTTATTTTGGCCTTGGAGTCTGGGCTGCTGACAGGTTGAAAACCATCATGCAGGGTGGACAAAATGGCCAGGGTGCCCTTGGTCAGCAGACAGCACCCCCATTGCCGGGTGCTGCGAGGTAGGAAGCACCTCGAAGCAGGGCTGCGAGGTCCATTCATGAACAGCACAGGGAGAAGGCCTTCCTTCTCCAAAATTACATGCTCGACGGAACACAGGTCACCGGATGTAACCCACACTGATTTTAAAACATCCTCTCACAAAATGCGGTAAATTTCCAGCCCCAGAAATTGCCTGATGTTAACTCTCTCTCCATACCTGGGTGACAGTTTGGATTCCTCTAGAAGCTTTTTGAATTCTTCTTTGGCTAGCAGCAATTTGCTTTTCTTTTCCTTGTATTCTTCTTTTATTCTTGTCTTGACGAACTGCTCAAATATCTTAAGACACACACAAAAGAGAAGTATTACAAGACTGCACATCAGAAATGAAATCTCGGGCTTCACACCCAACAGGAAAACAGCGAGGATCTGAGCTAAGCCTGTCTTTTTCACAGCTGCTGGAGCTACAAGCCAGAGCCTTCCATCACGGTCTCTCCATGACACCCAGTGTCTCCACAGTCACACCTGCTCTCCCAGAGACCAGTGCGCTCCGTCTGCAGGTGCGATCTGCGGTCAAACACTGAGTCAGCTTGCTTAGAAATCCCTGGAATGACTCAGGGGTGCTCTCTAGAGGCAGTGGGGGCAGAGGGCAGTTTAGAAACCCAGCTCCAGGGCCTCAGTATCTCTCTTTGGAATGCCTGGAGCTTCCCTTACCGTGTGAGTTTTCTCACCAACTCTCACATCCCAGCCAGCAGTACCACGACACAGGAGAGTATGCAATTTGTTCTAGCAATCCCCAGGGCAACGTAACTGGCATTTGAGTCTCCAAAATGACTTTGAACTTGTGAAAAGAAAGTCAACCCAGCATCTCTCACTTCCCCACCTTGAGGCTCCCAGAAGCCCCTTGTGAAGGGGGGCCTGGTTCCCCAGGACTCCTGCAGATGAGGTGAGCCTCTCCTGGGTGTTATGGAAATGCCCAGTGAGGAGCCCTGACCCTTGGGTCCTGCACTCCCACCCCCAGCTTGATGAGAAGTGGGCCTGAAGGCTCCCTCAACAGGGAAACCTGCCCCTTCACCTAAAAGGCCATGGGCATCATCTGGTAGGCAAATCCACCCACAACTTTGGGGAGGTTTCTCTCAGGAACCAGCAGCTGACATAACACAATGCCACCAGGGACTCCCTCTTTGCAGCAGTGCTTGGATTAAGGCCGCTCCCTGTCGTAATATCAGAAAATTGTCAGCTGCAGACGAGGGCCAAAGGAGGTGGAGACAGCTGTGTCATTCCCGGTGCTCTCCAAGCTTCAAGGTCATTAAAAGGAGGATATACTAGAGGTCATTTAGACGGGTTGTTCAGTTCAGTTCAGTTGCTCAGTCGTGTCCGACTCTTTGCGACTCCATGGAGTACAGCACACCAGGCCTCCCTGTCCATCACCAGCTCCCGGAACTTGCTCAAACTCATGTCCACTGAGTCAGTAATGTCATCCAACCATCTCATCCTCTGTCATCCCCTTTCCTCCTGCCTTCAATCTTTCCCAGCATCAGGGTCTTTTCCAATGAGTAACCTCTTCACATCAGGTGGCCAAAGTATTGGAGTTTCAGCTTTAGCATCAGTCCTTCCAATGAATATTCAGGACTGATTTCCTTTAGGATGGACTGATTGGAGCTCTTTGCAGTCCAAGGGACCCTAAGAGTCTTCTCCAACACCACAGTTCGAAAGCACCAATTCTTCGGCGCTCAGCTTTCTTATTAGTCCAACTCTCACGTCCATACATTACTACTGGAAAAAACCATAGCTTTGATTAGATGGACTTTGTTGGCAAAGTAAGGTCTCTGCTTTTGAATATGCTATATAGGTAGGTCATAGCTTTTCTTCCAAGGAGCAAGTGTCTTTTAATTTCATGGCTGTAGTCACTATATGCAGTGATTTTGGAGCCCCCCAAAATAAAGTCTCTCACTGTTTCCATTGTTTCCCCATCTATTTGCCATGAACTTCTGGATGTTCAAGTTGGATTTAGAAAAGACAGAGGTACCAGAGATCAAATTGCCAACATCAGTTGGATCATCAAAAAAGCAAGAGAGTTCCAGAAAAACATCTACTTTTGCTTTATTGACCACACCAAAGTGTTTGACTGTGTGGATCGCAGCAAACCGTGGAAAATTCTTAAAGAGTACCAGACTACCTGACCTGTCTCCTGAGAAATCTGTGTGCAGGTCAAGAAGCAACAGTTAGAACTGGACATGCAACAACAGACTGGTTCCAAATCGGGAAAGGAGTACGTCAGGGCTGCATATTGTCACCCTGCTTATTTAACTTATATGCAGAGTACATCATGCGAAATGTCAGGCTGGATGAAGCACAAGCTGGAATCAAGGTTGCCAGGAGAAATACCAATAACCTCAGATATGCAGATGACAACACCCTTATGGCAGAAAGTGAAGAAGGACTAAAGAACCTCTTGATGAAAGTGAAAGAGGAGAGTGAAAAAGCTGGCTTAAAACTCAACATTCAGAAAACAAAGATATGGCTTCTGGTCCCATCACTGCATGGGAAATTTAGATGTGTATGTGGACATAAATAAAAAAGATTAATAAAAGCTCACATTGGGTCCTATTAGGCCAATAAATAGCAATTGTGTGCCAACCCAATCAGTGGCCTTTGCAGATCCTGGAATTTGAACCAAGAGTTCAGTGAGTCTCCTGTGCTCCTCCCAAGGATCCTCCTGAGGACACAGAGCCGGAAGTGACCACATGGTGAGTCACAGCCCCCATTGTTCCCCGGGCAGAGTGTGTCTCCTTGGCTCTGCCTGATGGCTTCAGATTCCATTGCAGTCCTGGCAGCCTTTCTGGGACTATAAATCCAAAATGCTTCTCACCTCCAGAAGAATCATCAGCAAAATAAAATATTCACGAACAGGACTTAGATGGAGAGGGTGCATATACGTATCAAGGCAAATGGTAACGTAAGCTCTCCAGTTCTCTAACAATTTCAGCTAATAAAAAAGGTGAATGCAGGGTTATTATCCAAATACAAGCGTGGGGCTCCATCATTAGTCAGAGTTTTGCTCTATTAATTTTAAATCTGGATAGACACCCTGGCTGGCAGTGGTCAGAGCTGGAGAAAGACCTGCTTCTCTGCCGCCTGGAACCATTTACCCTCTAATCAGCTCCCGCTCTCTCCGCTGCCTTTGCTCTTGTGCTTTATTTATGCCGCTATAATTTAATGTAACAGGTTTTTTTCCTCCTGTTTAACAAATTACACTAGTCTTATTCAAAGTGGGGCATGACTTTTTAAAAGACAGACCACTGGCCATTATCTTGTCATGGTGTGTTTCGGTGAAATAAGATGGATTGCCATTTGTTGCCATAGAAACAGTTCTGACACGCGCTCCCCAGAGCCCTGCTCTCTGTCAGGCCCCTTCACCACTCCCCTGCAGCCCCCCACAGAGGGATGGATGCAATGAACACACTGAGCCTTGGCTTTTGCCGCGAAACACTAAGGGACAGTGGGTCCCCGCAGAGTCCAGGACCGCTGCTTCCAGCCAGATCCATTCATAAACAGGACCGTGTTTTCTGAATGGGCCCCAAATACCGTCTCCTTCATCAGCTCTGCTTCAGCTCTGCGCCTCTGAGAAATGACAATATGCCGCTTTGCCGGGAGGTGGGTCTCTCTGACAGTGCCGGGTTCCCTCTGAGGCTCTCTGGTGCTGAAGGACGTCAACTACGGGGAGCTGGCTTCCTCCTCCTCCTCGTGGGGCTCGGGGACCACACTGCGGGATGAGCCCCTCCTGTGTGCCGTGTGAACGTCAGAGGGCCCGACGTGCCCCCTGGTGATTTCACAAAGATGCCTGCGAGCTCCACGCAAAGGGTGGACTCGGCGTGAGCAGACCGTTCATCTAGTCTGGTCTGTCCGCCCCCGGTGCATCCTGGCACCCGAGCCCCTCCCATCAGAGCCTGCCTCTCTGACCAGGGCTGCGGGAATCCAGCCTGGCTGCTACTGAGGGTGCTTCTCGTATCATGACCACCCCTCCAGACTCAAGACAGCAGGCAGGAGTCCCCACTCGGCCAGGGAGCCCAGTCCATCCAGCAAGCAAACAGGCCCTGAGCACCCTGCCTTCTGAGAGACAGGTAAACATCAAACCATCAGCGGAGGAGAGTCTTACTTCTTCAGCTTCCTTTAAGGGGCTGATGGCCTCTGAAAACATCCATGGACTGGAGGCAACAGCGTTGACCTCGACGGTCATTGAGACGCCATTGGCAGCTGTGCTGAGTGTTATCAGTTATGGCTTAAAGTGATCCTGTCACCAAATTAAACGAGCTTCTCACCATATGTGGTCATGGTTGGAGAGTGAGCTTTCTGATTTCTAATACTGCAACCAAAGGGGGTGATGTTACCAATGATTAAAGTCGCCCGGTTTTCTCAGCTGAGGGGAAAATAGATATAAAACGTCCAGACTCCAAGTAAGCCCCTCCCCGAGTGCCTTCTCTTGAGCCCCTGGTCTGCACCCTAAGGGAACTTCATGAGCTGATGATAGAATTGAAAACAAAGCCGCACTTTCTGTCCTCCTGGCTCTGGCTTTCCAGGACCCCACATCTGAAATCAGACGGATGCTTCTGATGGCCCGTGATGCCAGCTCCCTGCCTGAGAGGGCCCTCGAGGGGCTTCTGCTTCCCGGGGTGGCTCCCGGTCACCCACTCTCCACAGGCATCCCCTCTGCACTTGGAAGTCTGGGGGAGAAGCCCGGTTGGGATGGAACCAGAGATGCAGAAGCAGAACCGGAATCCTTCTGGAACTTCTCTCAGGGCCCTTCTTGGCTGTATGTGCTCCGGGAGCCACAGACATCAGTGGAGCTGTGAGAACTCAGGCCTCCCCACCAGCCCGCACAGCCATCGTCTGTCTGTCTAACCCTGGAAGTGGCTCTGGGTCCCTGATGGGACTGGTCGACACGCCAGGGTAGACTCCTACCAGCTACCCATTTAAAATGACCTCCAGGCCAGCTACCTGCAACCCATTCTTGCATTTCTGGGGATCTGTTTTCTAGAAGCGTCCATCCTTTACTTCTGTTCCTGTGTTCCCTGGATCTCTCCTATGTCACTGTTCTTACACTGGATCTTACGTTTTTTAATACAGTCATCTAGGATATGGTTAACACGCCCCCAAACTGAGTTTTTACCTTCGAATATGAGTATTGTCTCTGGGGGTCATGACCAGACATTTCGCCAAGAGCAGGAACAAGGGTAAGCCCCCTCTGCACCCAGGGCACTTTCCCTTCACAGCTCACAGGCTATCACTCAACCTCACAGCTTCCCCACAGACACAGCGAGGACACCAGGCACCCGCTTGTCCACAGAAACCTCTGGACGGAGCATCAGTTCAAAGCCTCATCTCTCGAGTCTGTCAGCGTGCCTCCCACCACCTTACCTGTTTCCGCTCCTCCGAGTTCAGCAGGAGATAGCGTGGATCAAACACAATTTTGTGTAATTCTTTCTCCCAGGTAGAAAACGCTGACACCTGAAGAAAGATATTCAATAGAGTTGCTTTTAACATCTAATGCTGAGCCTGAGTCACAACGAACTGGTCGATGGTGAGAAACAGCCCTGAGGAACCACGGGTTTGGGGACGCAGCGGCGTTTAAAAGTGTTTGACTTGTCAAACTTTTAAGAAAATCAATTTTTCGAGCATAAGAAAATTTAATTTCTAGACTCATGACACTATGTCTTCCCTGGATATCTTCCAGGACCAAGTGCCCTGATCTAAAGCCCTGATTGTATCTGTGAGTCTGAGACATTCTCAAATGTCACATCTTGAGAAGAGAAATTATACTTGTAAGAATTTTCAGGATGCCACAGGCCTTAACGGAGGGCAGCGTCTTGTAATTAGTCAGAATTTGGCATAATTTTAATTGATTTTTAATCAACATTTAAACCTTTTTCAGGTAGGTAGCTTTTTAACCAAACTGCCTTATCTTATAGCAGCTTAGATTTACACAGAACTTGCGAGAACACGATGAAGTCAGCCTCCAGCCCACCCCCGGCTTACTATCTCGCTGACATCGCAGCACGACTGTTAACAGGAGTCTGCGCCTTACTCAGTTTCTTTAGTCTTTGCCTAATTATTTTTCTGTCCTGGGATCCCCCCAGGGCACACACCACACGGACTCTCACATCTCCTCGGGCTCTCAGGGGTGACACAGCTTCTCACTCTCCTTGGTCTGGATGACCTTGACAGCTCTGAGGGGAGCCAGTCAGGTGTTCCATGAGATGCCCCTCTGCTGGGTTTTGTCCCAGCTTTCCTCACAGTTCCACTGTGGGTTTGGGGAGGAAGACCCCAGAGTAACGTGCGCTTCCTGTCAAGGTCCATACTGCCGACGTGATGCACCACAGCTGGTGCTGACGTTGGCCGCCTGGCCGGGGTCTCTCTTCTCTGCATCTCTTTTTCCCTGAGTCATGTTGTCCCCTTTGGAGGCGGTCTCTGTGTGCCTGTCCCGCTGTCGCTCGGTCGCGTCTGACTCTGTGGCCCCATGGACTGCAACACTCCAGGTTTCCCTGTCCTTCCTTATCTCCCAGAGCTGCTCCAACTCGTGTCCATTGAGTCGATGATGCCACTTGAGGGGCCTGACCCACCTCCTGATACGGAAGAATCTGTACAAGTGCCTTGGAATCCTTCTGGGTGGGGATTTATCCATTCTCCCACATTCACTTCTTAGTTCAGCCATCTGTTTGTGTCAGTTTAAACTCATGGATATGTACTTCACGCTTGGGGTTGGAATCTAATCTGACTGCTGGTTTGTGCTCAGATTGCTGCAGGTTGGCTGTTGTTGGCCTCCCGTGCCCTGGGAGCGTATCCCCACTGTTCCGTTTTCTGGGCCCTGGAAGATGCTCCAGGATGATCTCCTATCTCTCCTGTGTTGGCCCTAGAATCAGCATTCTCTGAGAAGCCCTGGTCCCTCTTATCGGAGAAGGTGTTGGGACTTGAGATCCAGGGGAGCAGCTCATTGCTGCTGAGAGGTTGTGACTTCCAGATTCTCAGCTGATGAGGCAGTAAAACTTTTAAGTCATCCAAAAATAATTTATTCACTTAAAAACATTGACTAAATATTGGCTATGTCTTAGGCCCCTTGCTGGGCGCTATGGGTTCAGAGAAAATAAATCAAGGCCACTGACCTTGAGAGGTTGGCGGGGGATGAGACAGAAAGTGAATTCAGGATCTCCTGGGGGCATGAGTGTCCTTCTGGGTACAAAGAGATGTGCCCAGGAGCCAAGGGCACAGAGAAGGGCCCCTATCGGCCTGGGGGGAGCTGTCTCCAGGGCAGGTGGTGTCAGGACCTGGCCCATGGAGGGGCCTGGGAGGGTGTGCAGCAGGGGCTGTTCGTGGTGCGGAGGCCAGGCTTCGGGGACTGCGGGAATGTGGGGGTCTCAGGGGGATGTGGGAGGCTGTGCAGAGCTGGGAAGAAGTGGGAGAGACGGCCTGAGTGGATGTGGGGACACTCGCCGGCCTCCTCAGGAACCAGGGGTTTGTTCTGAGAGTAATGGGAAAAGCCAGATTCGATGTGCGCCCAGGGGCCCGGGCCAGGGATGGACTCAGCGCAGTGGAGAGGAGAAGCTGATGGGCAGGTTTCACAAACAAGGCCCACCCGCTCCTACTTCTGAGCAGGTTACAGTATGGCTGGTAGAGATACTATTTCGATAGACATGGGCTTTGCTTGGAACGGGCTTCCCTTGTGGCTCAGCTGGTAAAGAATCCTCCTGCAATGCAGGAGATCTGAATTCCATCCCTGGGTTGGGAAAATGCCCTGGAGAAGGGAAAGGCTACCCACTCCAGTATTCTGGTCTGGAGAAGTCCATGGACTGTATAGTCCATGGGGTCACAAAGAGTCAGACATGGCTGAGCAACTTTCACTTGCTTGGAACATTGTAAAGATTTTCTAAATTTACAGTTTCTGTATTCAATAATAAAAATCAAAATTCTTTTTAAAACTCATGAGCTCTTTTTTGGGCAGGGTGAACCAAGCTCTACCCAGGGATCTTTCTCAATTGATTAAGAACATGGTGAAGTATTGACATGTCATGGCTGGGTGAGGGGGTGGGGGGACTCCAGAAGAACATCAGGGCAGAATGGTCCCTCTGTTTGGCTACAGCTGATGCTTGACCATGTGAGCATTAAGGTGGACATGAGAGAAGGGATGGTCACCTTCAATTCAGCCCAGTCAGATGGGGTCAGTCCATCACACAGAGCCCTGAAAACCCCTTCAAGGTTCCAGCTCTGTACAAAAGGCAGGTGATTATTAAGAACTGGTATCACATAACTGACTCCACGAGTGTGATGAGAATTTTTGGAGTTCTAGATATATAACAAACTAAACTTAAAAAAAAATATACATATATATATATATATATATAAGAGAGAGAGAGAGAGAGAGATATCATCCTTGGCTCCAAAGGAAATTAGGAAATTACAATCTATATACAAGGCAAGGAGATCAAACCAGTCATTCCTAAAGGAAATCAACCCTGATTATTCATTGGAAGGACTGATGCTGAAGCTGAAGCTCCAATGCTTTGGTCACCTGATGTGAAGAGTCAACTCCTTGGAAAAGCCCCTGATGCTGGGAAAGATTGAGGGCGGAAGGAGAAGGGGGCAATAGTGGATGAGACGGTTGGATGGCGTCACCGACTCAAAGGACACGAACTTGGGCAAACTCTGGGAGATGGTGAGGGACAGGGAGGCCTGGCATGCCGCAGTCCATGGGGTCAGAGTCGGACACGACTTAGACATGCCTGAGCAACTGAACAACATGCAAGGAAGAAGAGTCATTTCCACAAAGACTAATTTGTGATGAGAAGACAGACGTCGTCACGTAACCTGACAGCCATGCCAGCGCATGCTCTGACGTGCGGAGGAGGGTGCAGTGCTGGGGAGGGCAGCCCGGGCACGGGGCCCGTGACCGAGGCTGGAGCCGATGGGCAGGCTGGACAGTCAAGTGTGAAACGGGGTATGGCAGTGCCTGCAGTGGGGCACAGCCTTGTCCACCAGACCCACTCTTCCCAAAGGACCCTGATGACTATTGCTGCCTCAACCATGAGACTCACTCCTAATGGAAGACCACCCTCCCCAGGCCTGCATCTCTGCAGGCATGTCCTGGTACACTTATTCTGTGGGACAGGGCCAAGGCCTCCCCTTTCTTGCTGCAGGCCAGTGGGGAGCCATTCTCCGCTCCCAGGAGTCCCCAAATTCCCTGTCGTGGCCCCTTCTGCAACAGGGCACCTTACTGGAAACCGGTGGGAGAATCTCTATATATGAGGCCTCATCTTACGTAACACACTATCACAGCATCACAGGGGAACGCCTCCATCCTATTCCCAGGGCAGCCCCCTCAAGGGACGGGGTCATTTGGGATGGGTGTCCCGGGGTGGGAGTCCTGGGACCACTGTCGGGATGTGCCCACGCAGCAGGTCCCTGAGACGAATGCACCCTCTTGCCTCCAACGTGGCCTTCATTCTCCACCTTGGTCTTCATCCCTCATCTGCCTAACAGACCTCCCTTTGATACTATGGCATTTCACATGTGTTTTGGTCCTGGATAGTGGGATTCTTCAGCCCATTTTAGACCCTCTCCTGTGGAAGTCAGTCCTTCCCTGCAGCCTGGCTGGGTCTGGGGTGGTTCCGTCTCCCCTCCTGGGCTGTGTTCTGTGATGTTCACATCATCTCCTGACAGTCGGCAACATACTCCCAGAAGCATCTGAACACCTCAGGGTGCTGACGCCGGGTGACACCCTGCCACGGGCGAAGGTCGGTGCTCCGTGCTGGTGCGAGTGCGTGTGGACATGGCCCACGCCGCCAGGTTAGGGCTCTGGCTAGCGCTCACACACGTCTTTATTTGACCTCCCCCTGGAGCACATCCTGGAGTATCGCCATCGTTTGGGAACCAGGAGAGCTCGGGCAGCAGTCCCCTGGGCTGGGCTGGTGGCCAGGCCCTTCCTTCCTCCCAGCAATCTGCCAGCAGACTCTCCCCGGCCCCGACTCATCCTTAGTGTCTGAACTGCGCTCCCTGCCATTTCTACAAGGGCCGACACCAGAGCTTGTCGTTCAGAACAGGCACAGGGAAGGAGCCGCCGCGTGGACCCTGGCGGGGGAGCAGTCCCCAGGCTAAGACGGCGGCTCCACATCGTGGAACGGAGTCCACCCCTACCGGGGGTCGGGGGCCACCGCCTGCCTGCCTGGCAGGGGTGCCCTCCTGGCTCTCCACCTCCAGCCCCCAGCCTGGTCCCAAGACCACCACCTCTGTCAGCAGCGCACTCCACGCCTCCCCTCCCTGCAGGGCTGCCCTCAGCACCCCCACCCAGCCCTGACCCTGAAGGTCGGGTGTGCACACGCGCCCTGTCCGCCCGCCCTCCCTTCCTCTGGGCCTCTGCTCCGTCCTCCTTGCTGCCTGCGGCTCTGCGGATGACAGACGGCGTGTTCCTTGCAATTAGCACTCACACCATTACCCTCTTTATCCAATTTCCTGGAACGCACAGCTGTGTCTTCTATTTCTGGCTCTGGAGTTCCTGACAATTCAAGGCAGCTCCAGGCGGGCAGACCACAGGATGCAGCAAGCAGGCCATGCTCTGAGCTCAGCCTGCCCAGACGCAGGGTCGTCTTGACGTTTGGGAGGTAATTCCAGGCATACAGGCCACCGACGCGGGGAAGGAGACGGGCTGAGGGTGATGCAGGAGAGAGCAGGTCCCCCAGGAGCCACCCCTCAGGGGAACCCTGGAGGAGCACATAGGACCTGCCGGGGCCCGCCTGTGATTCATCCAATCACGGGGCAGGAAGCGGGGGGTTTCCTCCTGACCCACCCCTCCCTGGTGCAGTGTTGCCCCTGGCGATGCTCCAACCTTAAATTTAGAGGGAATGGTCGGCCTGTGGAGAGGTCTCGTGAGCCAGGTGACCCCCAGGTGAATCCCGAAATTTCAGAGGGGTTGGTGCCCGCCCCCAGACTCTGGGACTTGTTGACTTCTACCCCATCTCCAAACTAGACAGCATATTCAAAAGCAGAGACATTACTTTGCCAACAAAGGTCCGTCTAGTCAAGGCTATGGTTTTTCCTATGGTCATGTATGGATGTGAGAGTTGGACTGTGAAGAAGGCTGAGCGCTGAAGACTTGATGCTTTTGAACTGTGGTGTTGGAGAAGACTCTTGAGAGTCCCTTGGACTGCAAGGAGATCCAGTCCTGGGTGTTCAGTGGAGGGACTGATGCTGAAGCTGAAACTCCAGTACTTTGGCCACCTCATGCGAAGAGTTGACTCATTGGAAAAGACTCTGATGCTGGGAGGGATTGGGGGCAGGAGGAGAAGGGGACGACAGAGGATGAGATGGCTGGATGGCATCACTGACTCAATGGACGTGAGTCTGAGTGAACTTCGGAAGATGGTGTGCTGTGATTCATGGGGTCGCAAAGAGTCGGACACGACTGAGTGACTGAACTGACTGACTCACCCCATCTCCCAGTGCTCAGAGTGTTCTACCACTTTCTGTATTATGTGTGTATGTGTGTGTGTGTATTTTGATCAGTAAATAAAATGTTGCACTGTTATTCCATAATATCTCACCTAACTTGGTTTTCACACTACGGCTAGTTATACTCCCATCTTAAGCTTAGAGTGGGTGGTCCATGTGCCCCGCCCCTCGGGTCATCTTCTTGTTAGACCGCTGTCTAATCACTAACAGAGAGGTGACCACAGTAATATCTGCGGAGTGGAATCACCAAAAGCTGTGGCAGTTAATTCAGGAAAGAACCACAGCACAAAAGCTGAGAGAAAACACAAATCAAAGGGAAGGAACCATGAGATTCAAAAAATAATAAGTAGTAAATATCTATACTTCTTACTATTCAGTGGTGGTGGAACGTGCTGAGAAAACAAATTTTCAGGAACTTTCAAACACTGCTGGGAGAATACACTGTGTGAAAACAACTTTTTCCAAAACAATTTGATAACACAGGTCAGATGTTGACGGCACGCAGGAAGCAACCCCCCACACACATAAACCAACATTCATGCATCAGTATGGTCATCGGAATACTATTTAAACTAGCAAAATTGGGCAGAGACTAAATGAATGAAAATGAGGGCGCTTTGAATGGACAATGAACCGACAATTATATCCTCATCAAAAATGTTTCCCAAGGTTTATAATAATATTTTAAAACTGCTTCAAAGGAGAAATTGTATACAAATGTATAAATTAGGTTGAACCTTATCAAATTACCTATCTTTTAAAAACAAATGGGACTTCCCTGGCGGTCCAGTGGTGAAGAATCTGCCTGCCAATGCAGGGGACACGGGTTTGATCCCTGGTCAGGGAAGACGGCGCGTGCCGAGGAGCAGCGAAGCCCCACGGTGCCGCAGCTGCTCAGCCTGGGCTCTAGAGCCCTCAAACCGCAAGTACTGAGGCCCCCGGCACCCTACAGCCTGTGCTCTGCAACGAGAGGGGCCGCGATAAGCAGCCTCGCACCGCGGCTAGAGAAAGCCTGCAGGCAGTGAAGGCCCAGCACAGCCGAGTTAATAGACAAATAAATAAAACGTTGGTTCAGCCACGTCTAACCACGGTTCAGTCCCGGTTATACTATATAACTATACCGTATGATATGTATTGTACTACATAATACGAATGTTTGATTTTGCTATTGCCTTAAAATCTGTTTCTAGGATAAAAAGACTAGAAGGAAAGGGATGCATTGATGGCAATAACTGTGTCTTAGGACTTCAGGTGATTTTCATTTCTGTTCTTTGAATTTTGCATCTTTCCTATAAAGAACGTGCACTCCTTCGATGGCACAACCTTATTTTATTAGTGGCATGTGCCTGGTGAGACTTTGAAGAGTTGCCATAGGAACACGAAACGGGTAAGCTTCCTAAGGAGCAAGGATCCGTCTCATGGGGAAGCTCCTGCCAGTCTCCAGGACTCCAGAGCCACGACTCAGGCGCTTTGCCTCCAGTGCCATCTCAACCCGGATGTATACCTGCACATGAGGGGGACCGAGCCCTTCCCCGAGTCCTGGCCCAGCGGCCACTCCAGCTTCAGGCAACACCACCTACGCATCTGGGCAGAGGGGCACTAGACGCCAGCCACGGGGAGGTGCTCCTGTCCCCCACCTGGGAGAAGGGAGAAGGCACGGCCGCCGCGCTGGCAGGAGGGCACCAGGGGAAGAGCCTCTCCTCATCTGGGCTGCCTTTGCACCAACAACTCAGCGCAGAGAGAGAGCCCTGTGGCTCAGCCAGGGCGGGTGTGTGGATTGTGAATTCCTCTTTCCAACACAGACTCAGATGCAAAGTCCAGGGGGCTCAGCTGCAGGGCTGGCCACTGTGCCAGTCAGTCTCCCCAAGGCTGCCGCAGCTGCAAAGCTGGCCAGGGTTCCCCTGCAGAGGGGCCCGACAGTGTCTGAATGCAAATTCAAGGTTATGGAACAGTCTTTCTTTCCCGGCCTCTGGGAAAGCCACTTCCCAAGGGCTATTTTGCAGAAGGAAGAGACCCTCGATAAAATGTCTCTAATGCATTTATCTAAATAGACAGGGTTAAATTAATCAGCTGCTACTCAATTAATCCTGCCCTTTATAGACTGAAGTTTAAAGAGACCTCTATTGTGGTTTATACTAGTGAAAGCAGACAAAAACAAAACCTTCCACCTACATATTACAAAACCACAAAACCGAAGGCCTTTCCCCAAGCCAAAATCCCCACAGCATACCCCAAACCATGCCCTTTTTAAACTGCTGGAAATCCACATACCTAGCTCCCTCTTTCTATAAGCACATGAATCTCTGAGCTGAAGCATTGAACAAATGCAATAAAAATTCTTATTAATCACTCAGTCTATGAAAAAGGTGACCTTTTTCAGCCTCATTTTTAAGCAACTAGAAATCTGATGGGCTTAGCCATCAAAGCCTCTTGAGCATGGGTAACTCATAAAATCTGCCGACATACTTTATAAAGTCAAGAGTCATAAATGCGGGCATTGCTTTATGACATCAGCAGTACATTCAGATTGGTCTTCTCTATTCATGAGGGGTATGTGGGCTTCTTCTGAAATCCTTGTAAGATGAGGGTCTCAGCTTCACCCCCGTCTCTGTCTCCTGGGAAAACCCAGAGTACTGGGGCTCCCGTTTCCACACTGTTTTTGCTGATTCTCATACGTGAATATAGCTAAGAACCAAGGCTGGATGGAATCAGCTCAATGAGACAAGAATGCACTGAACACACCCTTAGTAAAATCGCTCAGCTGAGGGCTCTGGGGTGCATCAGAGACCACGTAGACTCAGTGTCCTTGGGAGGGCGGGGTGGGGTCTCCAGCAGTCCTCACCCTCCAAGTGGCTTAATATCACGCTGTGCAAGTAAGTTGGGCATGGGTGGTTTCCAAAACACAGAGGTGGAAACCTAGGCATTGATGAGATGAAGGCTGCATATGTTTCTCAAATGCTCACGGTGCCGTCCCTTCTCTGGGAATTCTCAGTTAATTCCACTGGGGCAGACTGGCTGGGTTCATTCAGACCTCGGAATTGTGACTATTTCTGCACTATCCTTGCCAACAGAAGAGGCATGGTGGCAACACTCAGGCGCTTCCACCCTTGTGGTCTGCAGAGAAGAATCCTCTTCTCGGCGACTTTGTGGGGAGAGAAGCCTGCTTTATCATGAGTGATGTCTTATCCTGCAAATGCTTTGGGGCCATATGAGTGGAGGAGAAGGAAACAGGAAGAACAGCTGCTCCAGGAGATACACCCCTCCTCCAGGCTCCATGGGCCTACTCTCTGATCAGCGCAGGGACGGCCCAGGGCACACGCAGCAGGACCAGGGCTTGGACGTGAAGGGAATCCCGGGAGGTCCCTGAGAGGCCCTGGGAGCCAGTGCCTGGATCCGGGCTGGAGGAGCCCAGTGGGGCATCAGAGCATCCCCTGCCTCCAGGACCCAGCACCACGACTCGGCAACGAGGAAGGCACACCGAGCGGCCGTGAGGCACACGTGTCAGCCAGGGAGTGGGGAGGCCGGGCTCGGAGGGCCTCCCTGGAAAGAGACCTCATGCCAAGGTGCAAGGAGGGCAGGGCGAGTGAGACAGCTCAGGGCCCAGGCCGGCGGTGACACTGGGCACAAGCCTCCAGGACCCTGAGGCTGGCCCGATGGCTGCGCAGCAAGCAGCCTCTTCAGGTGGCAGTGACGGCGTCTAAACCCAGCCAGCTCCATCCTCCTGGAGCACCTGGGACTTGATGGCGGACCCACTTCTCCAGCATAGGAGCAGCGGGCCGGGGCGGCCAGAGCTGGGCACTCTGGCCTGTGTTCCTGGCCCCTTTTTTTAAAAATTAAAAGTTTCACAAGTATCAGTTACATAGTCCTGGTAGAAAAAAACAAATATTAAGATAAAAAACGTTCCTTCACCTTTGCATTGCCCTTAGAAACTAGATTGGAGAAGGCAATGGCAACCCACTCCAGTACTTCCAGTACTGAAAAATCCCATGGACAGAGGAGCCTGGTGGGCTGCAGTCCATGGGGTCGCTAAGAGTCGGACATGACTGAGCGACTTCACTTTCCCTTTTCACTTTCATGCATTGGAGAAGGAAATGGTAACCCACTCCAGTGTTCTTGCCTGGAGAATTCCAGGGACGGGGGAGCCTGGTGGGCTGCCGTCTATGGGGTCACACAGAACTGGACATGACTGAAGCGACTTAGCAGCAGAAGAAACTAGATCCCTCCATCAGAGTCATCAATTAGGAAAGCAGCCTCCGACATCTTTCTGTGCACCCTACACAGTATTGCAATTTTTCCATCTTGCTTTACTCTCATAAAAATATCTGTTTTGAAGATCATATTGTATCTGTATGTCTAATAATTACAAGTTGACTTGGTTAAGTGGATTTTAATTCCACTTCCTCTTCATTTTAGAAATCCACTGCACAGGTATATCCCAGTGTGCATGGGATTTAGCTATTCCCTTCCCAAGTTTTCCTACCACCATCTAGGCTCCAGTAACTATCCGATCCATGCATCTATATATGTCTTGTGTGATTCTCTAGGAATGTGACCAAAAAGGGGAGAAGATAATTTAAATGTTAAAATTTGTGCCAGAAGGACTACTGCAAAGCCTTTACCCTTTCTTCCTCTCATCAGAGTATGATATGGTCTGTATGTTTACACTATTGTTAACGCTAGATAGCACCACTGCCCCCTTTTTTAAACAACCTAATAGACTGAAAATGGAATCTTGATGTCTTATTTTCTTTCACTGCTATAGAATGAATGTTTGTGTCCCTCCGTATTTCATTTGTTGACATCCTAAAGTCTGATGAGATGGTATTAGAGGGTGGGGCCTATGGGAGGTGATTAGGTCATGAGGCCGCAGCCCTCATGAATGAGATTAGCACCTTATAAGAGACCCCAGAGAGCTCCCTTGCCCATTATGCTATGAAGACACAGATGGACATCTAGAATTCAAGATATTGGTCTCCACACACGCAAGAAATGGTATTTCACCAGTTATAAGACACTAGTGAAGTCAACTGCATCTAAATAAGCTAGCTTAATGAACCTGAAACAAAGATACTAACAGGTTTCTTTAGCACAGTGGTAACACAGTAGGTGCTTAAGAAACGAGATCTATATCTATCTGTTCTGTTTTTTTCTTTTGTTCTTAGCTGAGGATTGTTACTGAATGCCACTCCCTGCTCCAAGCAAGCTTTCTGTGCTAAGTTTATTTCATTATGTAAACCTTCATTTTTATTATAACAAAAAAAAAAAAAAAAAGGCCACAAAGCACCCGTACGTACAAAACTATCGCCTGCAGGTGTGACGGATATGACCAGGCGGGTTCATGAGAGATTTATCACGGGGAGACAGGCAGGCCAAGAAGAGCAGCGTCAACAAGCTGAGGGACGCGTGTTCCTTGTACAATTCTCTCCCCTTTTGTGTTAACACCTAGGAGCATATCCTTCGAGGGGTGGACAAGCCTGGGAATATTTTTTATCTTTCTCTTCTATGCTAGGCC